>NC_091755.1:37962704-38035204 GCF_043380555.1 Nothobranchius furzeri
CATAAGTGTCCACTAGGTGGGGATGTAGGGTTGGGACTCTCCTCACTTCAGTGTGTGCAGCCACAAGAGCAGCGCTCGTCACCTCCGTTTGGACAGGGGAGGGAGATAATGGGTTAGAGGGCACATTGACTCCTAGATACGGTTCCACGGCCTTCACCGGTCACAGTCCCACCCAGGCTGGGATAGGGAGAAAGGGTTTCCATAGCGACAGCAGTATTCCACATTTCTTCTGAGGGGAGTTTACACTTAAGCCTCACAGGCTCAAGGGCACCAGATTCAGATAAGAATTGTTTTGGGAACAGACAGAGATAATTCCTTCTCTGCCTCAGTGTTCTGTTGGTCTTCAAACCCTCTAGATCCTATAATGGCGTAATTAATCTATCCCAATCCGTGCTGATCCGTCAACTCGCTCCTTGATGGAATCCACCTTCTGTGCCAGAGCCTGAATCTCAGCCAAAGTTCCAAGCTTACGACTCAACTTGACAATTATATGAGTTTGTGCGTTCACAGCGCGATGCATTCCATCCCTGAGCTCCGGGATTGAGCCAATATTCCTCGAAAGCTTGTTAATTTTCTGGTATGCTCAGGCCAAACAGCAGGAATCCCGACACCAACACGACGAATGTCCAGACGTCTTCAGAATCCTCTACAGACAGTTGAGAGAGGCAGATCAGGTTCCACTGTTTCCACGAGTCCAGGATGTCCATGATATACCCAGCTGGCTCTGTCCCAGAGGGGCATCCGGGGGCCCCTTCTCCCGTTCTCATCGTTGAAAAGATTGTGTCAATCGCGTTGAGAGGGCAAATGACCAAATCCATTTTTAATAATTTCCAGTTTCCAGAAAAAATGCAGAAGCGCCCGGGGGGGGGGGGGGGGGGGGGGGGGGGGGGGGGGGGGGGGGTCTGACATACACAATAAAAGCTACGAGTCTTGTGATTTGACTGATTTGAAAAGTTGGTTAGATATGGTGGCCACTGCACTCACAGTAGACACCCCGCCTATCGACACGTACAATAATTACTCAGAGGAATTTAATTCTGAAGTTGAAGCCAAAAATGATCCAAGTGCCCTCTAGTGGCTGACAGCTGAATACGTTTTAAGTCCTGCATGTAAATGAATGGGACTCAGTCTGGACTAAACAAATAACAACACACATCAGGTAACCACTCTAAGGATTGAAATGTTGAATTTACTTAAGCAAGTTATGTCAACTGGTTTCACAAAACCTACGTCCTTAAATGTAACATAAAGTATAACAACATGCAATAATAATCTTTACATCCTAACTTGTGCTAATGCTGCCTTCAGTCAACATTTATTAAAAACCCATTAAATCAGTTCTTGAATGACACAATACTTTTTTACCATCATTTATTGTCAAGAGTTAGGGTTAGGTACTTGTTAATATGGTTATGTTTTATTATTGTGAATCCAGAATGTTCGCAAATGTAAAATATTTTGACCTGAATTAGTTTTTATTTCTCAGAAATTCTTTCAGATGGATATGAATGTGCCAGAATTCTCTGAGCTTGTTTTTCCTCACCCACAGAAAACAATCATTTCTGTGTAATCGCATATAGATTCCTACGAGATTGTGACTGAGCCTTGCGGTGAGGCTATGCTTGCATCAGCTTCCATATTTTGGCCAAAAACCATACACATCTGGCTTTTTACTCTGTGATAGCACCACAGGCAAACCTTGAGGTGAGGAGAAAAATAAATAGTTGCTTTTGGTGGAATCCGCTTATATGACTTCTGGACACATTCTCTATTTTTTTCATTGTTTGATCTGACTTTTCCTCTGTTTAAGACATATGAAATGCCCTTTGAAGTACCTTACATTCCTAAAAACACCTCACCCCATTGAATATTGCATCAAAACCTTTGGATTTCAAGCTGAATACCATATAACCCTGTGGTGTAGTGGGTGCATACTTTGTAGTATCTAGAAGTACCACTCCTCCAGTGGTCATGCAGGCAGATACACGTGTGGTTAGAACGCCAGTATGATTTCAGCTTGTGCTGTAATCAAATAGGTTAATAAAGTTTTTGCATTTGAAAGACAGCTGAAGCTTTTGGCTCTGGATACTGCGTGTGTTTGGAGTAGCTTTCCTGATTATTCAGCCCTCCCCTTTTCTCTGTTTTCCTTGATTTTCCTTCGCCGTGTTGTTTAAATCAGCGTGTGTTTGCCTGAGGAATGCAAACGATGTTGGCAGTTTTCATAAACTTTGACCAGATCTGGATTTGCATGGATTCCAGTGCTTAGTTAACAGCCTTTAACTGCATTCACTCTTCATGACGTCGGTTCGTTAATGCGGCATCCTGGGTGAAATATAGCCGTCAAAAGCTCCTGAGTCGAATACAATCAACATTTGACGCATTTCTTTTTTTGGTGTAGTGTTTCTGTTCTGGCTGTCGGCTCCGAGCACGAGGGCGGGCTCTCATCACACCGAGCAGAATCAGCAGCTGCATTATTTCAGTTGTTTTGGTCAGAAGCCAGTACACAAAGACCTGGCTGTGATGTATTATAAATGGAGAATAATCAAGATTTAACATAGGAGTGGGCTTTGAAGTGATACCTGTGGTGTGGCTTTAGATCTGACTCTCAACGCTGAAAACAGGGGGAATTCTTACACACACACACACACACACACACACACACACACACACACACACACACACACACACACACACACACCCAAACACAAAGAAGCTGGTTACATTCAATACAGAGAAAAGATGGAGGTGTTGACGTTTCAGTGGAGCTCAATGGATTTGTAATGTTTTATAGCTGTGGCACACACGGGTACGGAATAGACCCCAGCTGATTTAATAGGATTCCCAGTGAAGTACTGGCTCCCAATGGCCAGCTCTTTATCAGGATAAGTGTGCAATTCCTGCGAGCCTGAGGGACACTGAGCTGGCCAGTAAAACAAACTCGTTGGGCACCAACAGGCTGATATTGAAAGCTTCAGACATGTGCTGCTGTCACTCTTCGGTACGCGCTTGGCTCTGTAGCAAACGTGTAATTCTGTCAGTTTGGGATCCTTGTATGAACGCTTCCTCCATTGGATGTGTCTCCGTGAAGAAAAACAACATTATAGTTCATATGTGAAAAAAAAAAATTCTCCATTTTCAATGACTTCCTATTTCTTCAACGCGCTCAGCTGTGAAATTTGAAATCCATGCTTGACTTCTTTCTTTAGGTCTTGTTTTTCTGAACCTGTTCTCGTTTTATGATTTTTATTCTGCTTACTTGGAGTTTTTTTTTTTTTTTTTTTTTTTATTCCTCCATTCAGGTTGGAAGGAGGCTAGTTTGGTCGCTGTCAAAGCAGGAAAAACAACCATTGATGTCCTCCTTGTTCAGGCTATGATGAGCTGACATGCTAGTGGAATAAATAGAAAAACTGCTGTGTTGGACACTGATTTCATGTGGTATTGGCAAAAGAACACAGACATGTTCCAAACAGGCTTCCAAAGACCAACAGAAGGAAAACATCACCCGAAGCTGTAATAAATTTGCCAGATTTACCTTATTGATCTGACACAGGTGTCTTCAACTATGCATAAATAAAAGTATTAATTTGAGCAGCTGTTTATTTTTTTATTAATATTTTTATTTAAACAAGATAAAATAAAAAGGGACACAATGGCCATAATATCAAGAAATGGTCAAGTTGAGTTTAACTTGCCTAAACTGCTTAAGTTTAACATGCCTGAAACAATATCAAGCGTGTGTAACAGCTTTACGTTTATTAGGTTAGAAGTTTGTATAACGCCGGTTTAATTAACTAACATTTTTAGTGTACAGCGCCTTTATAAATAAAATTGGATTGGATTGGATAGAAAAACAACACAAAAATATGAGCAAAACATGAACTTAAAAAATAATGAAAACAAGAATGTTTAGATCAGGGTAGTGTTGCGTGACGCTTGTCAGCTGTCAAAATCGCTGCAGTGACATCCTCTAAGACCGGGATTGGTGCAGAGGTGCAAGTTTTATTTTAGAAGCGTAAACAATTCATACAGATCCTAAGTGTTGTAAGCATTAGGGTTAGGGTTTGGGTAACCGACCGTGCTCCCAGGGGCCTCCATCCAGCCTCATTTAGATGTTTCACTGCTCCATCACACCTGATTTTAATCAGCAGGTGATTAACAGGCTTCTGCAGAGCTTGGTGGCCTGTTGATAATTCAACCACTCAGTCGCGTGTGTTGGAGCGGGGAAACAAATAAAACATGCTGGAAAGGCACACATGAGGACCAGGGCTAGGTGTTGGCTAGGGAGAGTCAAGACTTTGAGAATCACTGTTCCACCTAAAAACCTGTTTAGTTTTAAGGGACCACGATGAGACTGTTAAGTCTTTATCCCACCGTGACTGAATAAATATGTAATGTACTTGTTGATATGACTATGTTTTATTATTGTATCTGAATTTGCTTTAAAGCTGATTTCAGCTGAACACCTTTTAATAGTGAGTCAGAAAAAGCTGTTTTTTTTAATATTTAGACCTCCCTCTCGGTGTGTCACAGTCTGTGGTCAGATCCCAACCCCCACTTTGGGAACCACTGGTCCAAACGGCTGTTTATCTCAGAGAAATGGTCCAAGCAAATGTTTTCTGTCACGCACGAGAAAACTGTGAAGCCATGTGCCAACACGACGACCACACATCTGCGCCCGCTCCCACTCCTGCTGGGACTTATGAGAATAAAACAGAAGCCACGGCTCGCTTCAGTCTGACTGTTTATTTATTTATTTATTTTTTAACAAACTTTAACAACAGAAGCCATCTTGGAGACACCTCGCCATCAGTCAAGCAGCGGACACTGGACTTGATGGATGAGCCATCATGTTTCTGGTGATTCACCACAGGGGGGTTGGTTTTGGTAGCTGTGAGAGGGCGGACCGGCAGATCAGATAAGGCGCTTGGTTGCGTCCATACCCAGGTGCTTTGCAGCTGGGAAAGCAGCCTGGAGCTGCCACCAGGAATCCTTGCTGATTTCCAGACTCTCTCACTTTATAGTCACACCTGGATACCGCTGGACACACAACCGCTGCTACTGATGCTGTCATTTAACCTTTTTCTGATAATGCTTCGATGCACTCTGTCCCTATATGCTTTCCTCTGTTAATCTGGAGCTTTGGTTGAGAAAGCTTTTGAATCGAAATTCACATTCAGATCACTACCTTGGGGAGAATGGTTATTTATTTATCTCAGTTGTATTTCTGAATGCTGTTAAAAGATTTCTGGAGATGACTTTAAAAATGAAGACTCAAATCTGCTCAACTTAGTTTAGTGCTCCAGGTTTAACGCACACGACTCAGAGAAAAGCATATATGTTCTGTGACCATTATGATAAAGAAAATCAGTGACAGAAATATATAAAATATTGATTTAGTCAAAGTCTTCGTGAGTTTTTAGGGTTGAGTTATCATTAGTAGGGGTTTAGACTGGAGAACACAGGAGTAAACTATTCTTGCATGCTTTCTTTCCCCTCAGGGCCATTTGTTTGATCCTGCTTTTATTAAGGCCCTGTCCACACGTAGCCGGGGATCTGCCAAAACGTAGATATTTTTCTACGTTTTGGCCTGTCATCCACACGAAAATGGATCTTTTTAAAAACTCCGGCCAAAGTGAAGATCTGCGTTTTCTCCGTTTTGGGTGTCTGCGTGTGGACGGACAAAACCGGAGTTTTAAGGTCCGCAACGTCACTTTCCGCAACAAAAAATGCTGATATCACGTGTGCGACCTGTGTTTACACTAGCCGACAGCATGGAAGCCCTCAGAGCTGCGCTCGCTTTATCAATTGTCCAAGCGCTTTCTGCTTGTTTGTTTTTGCAAGCGGAATTACTGCTCCTTGCGGACGACCACAGACGAAGGACGAGGTTAAGAACGGGGGAAGTACTGCCGCCTACAGGTCTGGCATGTCCTTAACAACATATTTATCTGGGTACGTGTGGACAGAGGTTTTTTTTTAAACGAGTTGGTGTGGATGCAAGTTTTTGGAGGGGCGGATATTGGTTTAAAAAAACCCGGCTACGTGTGGACTAGGCCTTAGTTGATGAGCACTGGAGATTGTTTTAAATGCTGCGGCTGTCAGTAAATTCCCAAGCCTCATTTGTGCTCATGTCCTTTCCCAAACATACCAGTTAGACAGCGTATGTACCTTCATGTTGACACACATGCTCCATATGTTTAGCCTAATCCATATGTCATTTATCTGTAGGTGCTGTCTCTCAGCATTGTGAGGGTAGGGGTTAGGGGAAGTTCAAGGGTTGACTGAGTGTGTTCATTGAACTAAAGGAGTCTCTCTCTCTTTGGAGATGTTATTTAATCACCCATCTGGTTATCTGCTCCTCCATCTTTTTACGGATGACTGATAGATGCTCCTCCTTGTCTCACTGATGTTTTACATGTCTGAATGTCGCACTGTCTCCCCCCTCTGTGCTAACCCACCTAACAAAGGCACCTCATTTGCATGAGCCCCCTGAACAGGCATTGTTAATTGACTTAAGCCAGGATTAGTGTTAATCAGGTTTTGTGCCCTGGAACCATTGACCAATCCTAACCTCATTATTTGATAGCAGCACACGTCCTGTCAGACCTCGTCAGGCTAGTGATTAATAGAAACTTTTGCACAGCAGCATGCTGACCTGACCTCCCCCTCTTTGTCTCCCAATTGCCCATCTAGCTCATTTTTTCCCCTTTTGCCCCTTTTGCCCACCCATAAAGCAAGAATCCTACACCAGCTGAGGTAGGCACACATTGGGCTCTAAGTTTAGAGCGGATTGTTTTTGGAAACCTACTTTATTCGACCATGTGCTCCAGTTTTAAAATCTTTTTCAAACCAATCTTTAGTTTAAAAAAAACATTTTAAAAAATATCTGATTTCAGCCTCAACTTGATACATTTAAATAAATGGCTGCATAAATGTAGAAAAACAAAGAATGGTGATATGTGTTACGTCAGATATATTTACTGACATCAATGCACTTGATATAAGACAGCTTATGATTTATCGTAGTCCATGCAGTCCTTTGCTATATAAAGTTTGCACACATAACTATTGCACAGGTTGAAATTGCACACACGGAGGGTGCAGTGTTTGACCTATTATGCATCCATGTTTATGTTTGTATGTACTATGTGCCTTGATATAAATCAAATCATATCACTTTTATTGTCACGTCACATGTGCAGGTACACTGGTACAGTACATGCGAGTGAAATTCTTGTGTGCGAGCTTCACAGCAACAGTTGTGCAAAATACAATAACGTAAAAACAAGCAAAATATAAAAATGGCTAATCTAGGTAATAATATATATAGTATGTAAGGTATATACATTCCTAAATGTGTGTGCTAAGTATTTTATTTTTTATCTTTCTACGTGTGTGCGTGTGAGTGTGTGTATAGTGCGTATATACATATTCAACAAATGAATAAAGTAAACAATAAAATAAGAGATATAAAATATACAGTGGTTGGTATGTGCAAAGACAGAAAGTACCAAAGCAGTTATGAACGATCGCGTGTTAAATATACTTTGGTGGCGCTGCTTTGAGGATGTTACCGTGGCCGTGCACAAAACAGTGGCATTAATGTACAGTAAGGAGTGTGTAATGTTGGAGTTTCAGTGGTGAGGGTGAGGTGTCTGTGAAGTGTTCAGCAGTCTGATGGCCTGATGGTAAAAGCTGTCTCTCAGTCTGCTGGTTCTGGACCGGATGCTGCAGAACCTCCTTCCTGATGGAAGTAGTCTGAACAGTTTATGGCTGGGGTGACTTGAGTCCTTGATGATCCTCCCCGCGTTCCTCAGGCACGCTTCCTGTAGATGTCTTGGAGGGAGGGAAGCTCAACAGTATGTGTTATATATATATATATATATATATATATATATATATATATATATATATATATATATATATATATATATATATATATATATATCAGGGATGTGTATTGTTGAAATTCTGGTGATACGATACATATCACGATACAGGGGAGACGAAACGATATATCACGATATATTGCAATACATTCAGTCAGACATTACAAACAATTTTTTTTACTGAATTTATTGTAGGAATGTTCAATAAACAGTCCAAACTGATACATAACATGTTTAACATGAGGTATCTGACCCATGATGGAGGGATTTACATTTCAATGGTGGAAACAAAACCCGTTGCACACTGCTGCCAACTAGCGGGTGGCGATTGAATTGCACAAAACGAAAAGAAAATACACAAATGTTTAAATGTAAATTCTTTCAAAAATTAGATACACGGCTTTTGAATATTGATGTAATAATCACAGGAAGAAATATCACGATATATTGCCATATCGATATTTCCGATACACGCTTTTGAATATCGATATAATATTGCTGGAAAAAATATCACGATATATTGCCATATCGATATTTTCTTACATCCCTAATATATATATATATATATATGTATATAAACACAAGTAGTTGTGTAGGTGTGCTTGGTTATAGGAAATTCAACGCTGTACGCCGATAGACCGATCTCAGTAAGCATTGAAACGAGGATTCTGTGCATACACACGTTGTCACTTCATTAATGTGAGCCAAAGGAATAGACCAGGAACCATCCTGCTGGAATAGTCAGCTCTATAATTAAGAGCTGCGAGTACATCAACTGCCGTCATACAAGTACACACGCACACACCCCACCACCGCACCCAACACCCCTGTACCCTATTCTGTCTCTTTTCACTCTCACCGCCTGTCTGCCTCTATAATGGCGCAGCATTTGCCTGTTTCCTCTTAGCACCAATGCCGAATGCTCATGACATTTACTGTGAGACTAATGGCAGTGCTTCAGTCCTCCTAATTGTAGGCTTTAATTGCAATAATTATTTACAAGCCTAATTAAAGCCTAGAGAGTGTCAGGGAGAAACACGAGTGCCAGTTGAAGGAATCGCGACAGGGTCTGTCAGAAGCCGGGCAAAGACTAAAGCAAATGCGGCGACAATGTTTGGTCTATAATTGGAGGAAGCTGCATCTGAGAGACTCCGTTGCTCATTCCCTCTCGTTTTTGCAGTTTCTTTTACATCTGTTGTTTGTCTTTTCTTTTAGGGCTGACAAGGGACTCTGACTCAGTAGATGTGGATGTAGTGTAGATGGTTTTGAGGTTGCGGCCGCGTGAGTGGATGGCAGCAGGCTCCATCCCCAGCGCTGTGGTGCAGGTGCTTAGTGAAAGGTCTCAGGCTTCGTTGGTTCATTCTTGTTTGAGATTCACTGACAGGTTATTTTACAATGCAACCAGCTGCCCTCCGAAGGGCTCAAAATGTGTGTGTGTGTGTGTGTGCGTGTGTGTGTGTGCGTGTGTGTGTGTCCACACATGTATGCAGTTGTCACCGAGTACAGAAAATGTTGCGGCGTGCCTTTAACCAGGCCTCAGGTTTATATGCTGCACTTGGCAGTAACTCAGGTGGTCTTTTGTGCCCGTCTGTGTGTGCATGTGCACGTTTCACTGAGTGATGGAGTCGCGCTGCCAGGGCTGCAACACGTCCGTCCTTTACGAGGCTGGCCTCTGTAAACAGGCTGCAGAAGGAAAGCTTCTGGCTTCGATGGGGAAGCAGTGGTGGCTCAACCTTTTCTTCTCCCTGTCTGATGGGGCTGTGCACCCCCCCCCCCCCCCATGCTGTCAGAGCAGCGTCCGATGGGAGGACTCAATTCCACAATGCCGCTCTCCTATCCCCTGCGGCTCAATTTGACAAAACTGTCAGCCTGAGCCCCCGATGATGGATTGTTTTTGTCACCCAGCTTGTGCAAGTGTAGATGTACACGTGTATGTATGTGTTTATGAAAGTGTGTTTGATGATAGTAAATTCAATCCGGTAGCCCTATTTTACACTCGTAGTGGACAGAAGAGGATTGTAATCTGTCATTTACAGAAACCGTGCGGTGGTTTCATTTGTGCCTCTCACTAACGAACCTGCTTTAGAGTTTATAAGATCTGGACAGAGTGAGAAACATCCTTCACAAATGTTCAGTGTGGTAAAATATCAGCTGCCACAGATGCTTGAAGATGTGTGGCACACAGACGTTTATCCATGTCGTCTGGTATGAGCAGACGCTGATAGCGTATCTTTAATACAATATTTGAGGAAATATATTAGAAGGAGGACTGGCTAGATAAGACTGGTGATTTGAACTCTGCTGACTTTGTGTTGAAATATTACCCTTCTTCCAGACTTTTAGATCAGATATTTGGCGGCAGAGGAATAACGTGGTTGTAGCAGATATGGCCACAGAGAGATGGATGAGAACCAAATTACTGTAACCTATGTGGCTGCACAGGAAACATGAGAGAGTAAATTTGAGTCCATGGGACCAAATGTACTCTTTCTCAGAGTTCATTCTACTCTATTTGAGTAAAGAGTACTCAGCTTAGCTGCCTGGCTAAAACAAAACAAAAGTCACCACCGATTATCTCTCAGCTGACAAGTTATTCAACCCCAACTGGTGCAATGAGCTGCTTCTCATTTCTTAAACAACCATGTGGAAAGACACACCTGGTGGTCGTGGAGAAGATGTTAGTTTGTGTGAGAAGGGTCAGATCATTGGTAAATGCAAAAAGCATCTAAAGCCTGATTTATGCTTCTCCGTCTGCGTCAGTACGGAGACGCGCAACGCCATTATCCGTCCTTGCGTAGGGCTCCGGCAGGCGCGCAACTACGTACGGAGTCGAGCCCACTTTTTTAAACATCCGTCGAACGAGACGGATTACGCAAGCTTGTGAGTGGTCAGGACGCCGCTGTTGTTTACAGCGCCGCCATTGCAAAGAGAGCCGAGTTTAACTAGCGGCAGACACGGAGAAGCTTGAAGAATACCTCGCGAAAAAACTCTAAAAATATGAACGTTTCATTCTCCCGTGACTGGAGGAGTGAAAAGATGCACAGCAAGCGTTTTATTTGTGGACGTAAATGACAGGAAACGTGGGTTTAGAGGTGGGGAGCACATGAAGTGGTGGGAGAATGAGAGACAAATATGTCCGTGTTAAAAGTCTCTTATATACACAAAAAACACGATATAAACACACAATCTTGGACCGATACATGACAGGATACCACAGAACAGCGCTACGCCCTCTGTGGTCCTGCCGGGCAATTGCTTTGCAACGCTCTCCAGGAGACGGAGAAGTAAAAGAGCAAAATGCTTCCGTCAATCCGTGCGTGTCTGTCCCTTGCGGAGCTGACGGAGAAGCATAAACCAGGCTTAAGGAGATGGTAGAGACGACTAAAACTGCGTTCAAAACTGTCCAACGCATCATTAAAACTGGTCTGAGTCCAGATGGACCCTGTTCCAGAGTGATGGTGCATCAGGGTAAGAAGAGAGACAGATGAAGTGATGCACCCATCATGCCTAGTGCCTACTGTACAAGCCTGTGGGGGCAGTGCTATGATCTGGGGGTGCTGCAGGTGGTCAAGTCTATGTTCAGCAACAGGATGTGCTCCAAGAATGAGGTCAGCTGACTACCTGAATATCCTGAATGACCAGGTTACTCCATCTTCCTCGATGGCACGGGCATATTCCAGGATGACGATGGCAGGATCCATCGGGCTCATTCCGAGTCCAGACCTGAACCGCAGTGAGAATCTTTGGGATGTGCTGGAGAAAGCTGTGTGCAGTGGTCAGACTCTACCTTCATCAATGCAACGCTGGATGGAAATAAATCTGGTGACGTTGCAGAAGCTTATAGAAATAGCTCCACTGAGAATTTGTTTCTTAATCAAAGCTAACAGCGGTCCAACGAAATATTAGTGTGTGACCTCAGTCTTTTTTTGTTTTTTTTGGGTGGTGACTTTTCTTTTTGTCCAGGCAGTGTCTGAAACACTCGTTGATTCTGAGGTCCACTAATCAAGACTTGTCCTAAAGTTCTGTCAATAAGCCTAAAGATCCTTCAGTGTCTAAATATTAAAGATGTTGAAAATTCTTACATTTCAAGTCCACAGCTACGCCTGAGACAGGTCTCCCTCCTCCAAACAGATTCAGCTATCAAGACACAAAATGCATCGGCTTGTTGTTCAAATTCAGCTTATGATCAATAATTAGCTTGATCGCTTGTAATTATTTGGTTCCACTGATATGTGTACCACTGTTTGAAAACAGTTGGGTTTAAAATAAACTTTGCTCCTCCAACATAAAAGCACTATGTACATCAGAGGCTATTTCTTTTCTCTTTGTCCTAAATTTCCATTTTCCAATCTCAACTGGGAGCAGCTCATTTGGCTACACAGAGGCAGCTGTCTAAGAATTGTGCAATGAGAGAGAGAGAGAGAGAGAGAGAGAGAGAGAGAGAGAGAGAGAGAGAGAGAGAGAGAGAGAGAGAGAGAGAGAGAGAGATACAAAGGCAGTTTGGGCTCATTATGTTGATTTTTTTCCTCTTCTGCCAAACAAAGACACCCGGGCACTTTCAGACACACCAGCAAAGATCACTCGCCGCTTCCTCCCTCTCCATCTCACCCCACATTGAATTTATTTACGGGCAAAACTAATAATTTAGTCTCCAATGCAAAAGTTTCCCAGCAATCTTTGTGTTTCTGTTTGTCGTACAGACTCAAATTGGAATCAATCATAAGCATTATTAGAAGGTTTGATGAGGTCTTTCAGCCTCAGCAAAACCTCAGATTCTCATTAATGGATCAGTGCTGAAGCCCCGCTGTGCGCTCGTTTGTGTGTTACACAACCAGCAGGCACATATGCTATGTATCATTCTCACACACACACACACGGAAACACACACACACACACACACACACACACACACATGGAAACATGGACACACACAGACACAGTTTTGGATTAGATGCAGTTTTCCTAACCACCTGAGCCTGGTTATCAATAACCCCCCCCCCCCACACACACACACACACACACACACACCCCAACCCCCAATCTGCCTCTCCATCCCAATCGTCACAGAATAATATTCATCACCAAACACACAATCACTCGTGCAACAGCCCTGAGAGCAGCAGGGTGTATCCAAACCCTTCATTTGTATGTACATCGTGTACGCTGGGAGAGCTGCGGAAACAAAGAGAACAAACATACTCACATGCATACACACACACACACACACTGTAACAAGTACACAGACACTCACACATACACACACAGACAGACACACAATAAACAAAAAAACCTAACACACTCAGACATGCGCCACACAGTCCCTCTGTGGATCAAAATTCATCTCTCTGTCTGCTTTTCCCTGCAAATCAATACTCCCGTTGGCCGACAGACAGCCGTTAAGTGTGCCAAGGAGGCTCTCTAAGCCTCACACACACACACACACACACACACACACACACACACACACACACACACACACACACACACACACACACACACACGGATAGACGCACATGCCTGTTGATGTGTGATGGCCTCTGCTGCTTCCTTATTAACTCCTCACATGCTGACTGAAGCATACACCTCATTACTGGCTGCATTGACAGCCCGGGATCCCGTAGAGAGACACTCACACAACTTGGACAAAGACGGCACAGAGATGGATCGAAAGAGGTACAGTGAGGTGACAGGCATGAAGGTCGTCACACAGACAAGCAGCCCAGACAGGTGGGTCAAAATGGGTCCAGACCGGTGGATTGACAGACAAGAAGGCCACTCAGAAAGTCAGAAAGTGAATGCTGGCAGCGATATAAATATATTTATAATGAGGAAGGACGTGGACATTTTCAATCACCCATAAGAGCTGACCCAGAGATAAATGTAGAGTTACAGGAGACTGCAGATTGTAATTAACAGTAGCCTGTTGATGCAGACACTCTGAAATAAACTTTATCAGGGCAAATATCCATGGTAAATTGGCACAATTGGTATTAGATTTTTTATTTAGGTTTTTTTGTGAGCTGTTCTTACAACCAAAGACATGGATTTAATGAAACTGTGTCTCCTCTCGCGTGAATTCCACAATAATACACAGCTGCAGACCTGGAGACCACATATTCATGTTAACGCGTCAACTTCAGCCTGTTGTTTGTACTCGCCACTCTGGCTCTCCATCAGGTGGTTTTAATGTTGGAATAACATCAATTTGAAGAAGTAATCCATGTGAAAACGCACTCCGGGAGTTTATTAGGCAGTCTGTAAAATCACGGTCACATTCTGGCCTGGTTGTTGAGAGCTCCTGAAGAAAAGATCCACCCATCCAAGATAAGACTCATCCCTGACCTACAACCGGAGTGTGTAGGTCAGGGATGCCCAGTCCTGGTCTGGGGGGGTCTGCTACCGAGTATGTTTTAGTGTTTTCTCTGCTCTGACACACTTTGGTTCTGCAGAACTTATGAGCTTCTGAACAGGTGATTCAAACACTGAGTCAGGTGTGTTTCAGCTTCAATCAATCAATCAGCCTTTATTTATGAAGCACCTTACAGGCATGAGCATGCCACCAAGGTGCTGTACAACCATGGACGTAATTTTGGGGGAGGACAGGGGGGACATGTCCCCCCCACTTTTTCCAAAGTCAAGTTTTGACCCCTGCACTTTTTACCATCCAAAAACAATATTACGCTATATTAAATTGACATTGGTTGAGCTCTAGGAGCAAGCAGAAACAACCGTTTGTGTTGAAACCTGTTTCCCATTAGAGCATACTATAAAGATACCCCCCCCTTCCATGTGTCCCCCCCACTTCTAAAGTGAAAATTACGTCCATGTGTACAACAGAAGAATAAAACAATAAAACATATAGCGCCACAGACATACTTAAAACCACAAAGAAGAATTACAACATATAAAACATTAGCAATTGCTAACGCACAGAATTAAAAGCCAGAACGTAAAAGTAGGTTTTCAGCCTCATTTTAAAAACCGCTACCGATGGAGAGCCCCTAATAGTTAGGGGCAGTGCGTTCCACGGTTTCGGACCCGTAACAGAGAACCCCCTGTCCCCTCTCAACTTCAACCTGGCCTTAGGAGCCACATGTAGCAGCTGGTTCTCAGAGCGGAGTGACCGGGCCAGAACATATGGCTGCAGCAACTCCGTCAAATAGGTTTGAGCCACACCGTTCAGCGCCTTGAAAACCATTAAAAGAAGTTTAAAACAAATTCTAAATTTAGCCACGATGGGACGAGGTCTTCTGCTGTCCACTCGTCTAGCTCCAAGGCGATGTACCCGGTGAAAGGTGATGTTTTTTTACCGTTTCTTCAGGTATCTTCATTTGGGTCTGGAGAAAGTTTTTTATTGTTTGCTCGCAGTTCTCCGCCCCTCCAGCCTGCTCCGGCAGGCCTGCAGACACCAGATTATCCCTCATGCTACGGGCCTGAAGGTCCAAAACCGTCTCCTTCAGAGTTTTGTTGTCCTGGGTGATCCGCGTCATTCCCTCTTCCAGGGAAGAAACGGACTTCCGCAGAGACGCGTTCTCAGCAGCGAGCCGCTCCACCTGCTCCTGGCTGAACTCCAGAGATGTTCGGAGGTTCTGAAACTCCTGGTGTAGAACCTCAAGCAGATGAAGACGCCCCTCAAATCCCAGAAGCCGTTTATCTATAGAATCTAATAATTCTAATACGTCCTTCCGGGGAGATGAGGCCTCAGGCGAGTCCTGAGGACGACTCCCTTTGGTCCCAGGTGTTTCAGGCTCAGCTGCTGATTTCTTCGGACCCATGACGAAAACTTCAAAAACTTCGTCAATATAATTTAACAAACTTTCTAAATTTCCTTCACTTACCTCCAGATTGAGCGAGTTATATTTAATTTTTTGCGCTGTCAGTAGTTAAATTAGGCAAAAATGCATCTGAATTGTTTGTGAGTGTTTGCTAACGAGCTGCCATCAGCTTCAAACCCTGCTGTGTCCGGTGATCGGCCGTCAGCGCATGCGCATCACACTCTCGTGGTTTAAAACAAATTCTAAAATCAACAGGCAGCCAGTGGAGAGCAGTCAAAATGGGTGTCACGTGTTCATGCTTCCTTTTGTTGTACAAGAATCTTGCTGCAGCATTCTGGACAAGCTGCAGCCGGTTTACAGCACCCTTACTTGCACCAAATAAAACAGAATTACAATAGTCGAGTCATGAGGTAATAAAAGTTGTCTACCTAACCACAAAGACTGTAGTTACATTCCCCTCAAAAGATACAATATTTATCTCCGGCTTATAGGGATGTGTACCTTTGGCATTTGAATTGATTCGGTACCAATTCCCAGTACCTACGAATCAATACCGGTGCTTAACGGTACCAATTTTTGATACGTTTGAGTTTAATATTTTAATTCTCTTTTATAATTAAATATATATATTTTTCTCAATATATATAACCATATTTGATAAATATCTTGATAAATATACAACTGTTTGTATTTTAACATCGTCCTTGTAGTTTTATAAGCTGATAATTAAACTGAAGCAAACATCTTTACTGTGAACTAAATTTACTGTGTATCTTCATTCCTTTTACCATCTTTTTTCATTTGATTTTTCCTACTGGGAAGTTAGAAATTCCGAGAAGAAAGTGAACGCACCATTAGCTGATAACAATGGTGGCAATGGAAGCTAACATATCAAGCTAACGTTATCTTAAACAGTTTATTTAGCTGCTGGAGCAGATTAAAACGATGATGCCTCACACTTAGATCGTTGTCACTGGTTTCATCTTCACCTAATCACCCGTTGCATTTAGTAAAGTGAAGCCAAACTTTAGAGCGCGTTCATGTCGGAAATTCGGAGTTCTGAGGAGAAACCGAACGCACCATTAGCTAAACGGAAGCTAACATATCAAGGTAACGTTATCTTAAACATTTTATTTACCTACCGGAGCAGATTAAGATGAGGATGTCTCACTTAGATCGTTGTCGCTGGTTTCATCATCACCCAGTTACCCATCACATTTAGTGAAGTGGACCCAAACTTTAGCGTGCGTTCTTTCTACCATGCTGCTTTGTTTACAACTGGCTCGCAGCGGCCGACGACATAACGCTCTTGCGCATGCGCAGCTGTCTAGGCAAGTTCTCGTTGTGAAGGGCGGGTACCGAAACGAGGCACCGTTTGAAACGACGTGAATCGGTGCTCTGACGGTATTATGGAATTCGGTCGGTACCTTAAAAAGTACCGAATTCGGTACCCATCCCTACCGGCTTATAAATGTGTCTGACTTTCAAGGGAAAACACCTTTCACATTCATAGCTCAACAATCATATTAGTGTGTGGGTGGTGTTTGTTTATTTTGTTAAACATCTCAGTTCAATAAAGAAAAGTTGACAGACATTTTCTAAAATGATAGTTCAGATTATTTAGCGTGGGTTTTGGTGCAACGGTTTGTGATCATTTAATAGTTGACGTGTTACAGTGTGGAAGTACCTGCATACTTATAGGAAAGCATTTTGTAAGTTTACGAAACCATATTGAAACATGCTGCTAAGAATTGTCTGAGAATAAAGACGCTTTAAGGCATTTTTGGGAACAACTAGCTGTTAGCTTGTTGATCTGGTCAGCGCTATTTATTTCCCCAAACTGAATTAGCTCAGAGAGCTAACTGCACCTTGCAGGATAATAAATGTTAATAAAGTAACAACAGAAACCCACTTTAAAACAACCAGCTATCCATCTGAATCCCTGTTGGTATTTAATACGTGCAAAATCATAAAAGGTTCGGCAACATAAGTGAGCTTTTAGGGTGTTTAATAAGCATTTGGGGGTGCTATCAATGCACTGGTAACATCGTGGTAGGACCTGAAGTGGCTGCTTTTCCAGATGTTTTAGACCATTTGCATTGGGGGGGGGGGGGGGGGGTTGATGTCTGATGGTGTCTGAGTGGAGGACTTAGCTCCCCTGAGACTTCACCATAGCAGAAAAATAGACTATTATTGCACAAAGTCCCCATTTTAATGGCTTCACAGACAGTGAATTGCAGCATTGCGGCATTTGGAATCAACAGTAATATTCATGCATGTGCAGCATAAGATGTGCAGATGTAACACATTAGAAACGACCATTAGCAGCTAAAAGAATACATTAACAAAAATGTTAAATGTATATGTTGTTTTAAACTTGGGTTTCATTTACATAAGCCGTGCGTGCTTGCATGTGTGTGTGTGTGTGTGTGTGTGTGTGTGTGTGTGTGTGTGTGTGTGTGTGTGTGTGTGTACGTGTGTGTGTGTGTGTGTGTGTGTGTGTATACGTGTGTGTGTGTGTGTGTGTGTGTGCGCGCACGTGCATGCGTGCTTGCGTGTGTGTGTGTGTACGTGTGTGTGTGTGTACATGTGTGCGTGTGTGTGTGTGTGTGTACGTGTGCGTGTGCGCACGTGCATGCGTGCTTGTGTGTGTGTACGTGTGTGTGTGTGTACGTGTGTGTGTGTGTGTGTGTGTGCGTGTGTGTGTGTGTGTGTGTGTGTGTGTGTGTGTACGTGCGTGTGTGTGTGTGTGTGTACGTGTGTGTGTGTACGTGTGTGTACGTGTGTGCGTGTGTGTGTGTGTGTGTGTGCGCGCACGTGCTTGGGTGTGTGTGTGTGTGTGTGTGCGTGTGCGTGCGTGCTTGCGTGTGTGTGTGTGTACGTGTGTGTGTGTGTGTACGTGTGTGCGTGTGTGTGTGTGTGTGTGTGTGTGTGTGTGTGTGTGTGTGTACGTGTGTGCGTGCTTGCATGTGTGTGTGTGTGTACGTGTGTGCGTGTGTGCGTGTGTGTGTGTGTGTGTGTGTGTGTGTGTGTGTGTGTGTGTGTGTGTGTGTGTGTGTGTAGTCCTAATGCACTTGGAAAGCTCCTTGTTTCCATCTCTTAAATTTCAGTGCGGTCCTTTAAACCAGTTGCCAAGCCTTGTGGAGGGAGGCTGAGAGTTCAAAGTGGGCAGCCAGCATGGATATCATTTCCTCCTTTAGCCTCCTTACTGAATTACTACGCAAAGAAGCCACCTCCGCGAGCAGCCACACAGAGAGAGCGAACACGAGTGAAGCAGGAAGAAGAGAAGAGAGAGGGGGAGATGTAGAGATAAACAACCGTGAGAAACGGTTGGTGTTGCAGCTTGGGACTGTTCGTTCATGTTGGCAGGATCCATCCTAAGATCTTTACCTTGTGCAACAATGTGTGTCTAGAAAGACGAGACGCCTGTGGAGATATCGTTAGCAGTGTTTGACATTTTGCTTTTACTGTAACTGAAGCTGTCAGGCTATACCACAGATGCACACCAACAAACAAACCAACTCCATGTTTTCTGTACCGATTGTTACGCGTTGTTATGAAAACTGCACAAAGTGGCTGAAAATCAAAACTCTATTTTTTTTAAACAGCAGGTTCTGATATGAGTTATTTAACAGTGTTGGTAAAACCCTGAGGTCTTCAGTGACCTGCTGCATAAACTAACACACAAACACACACTTCTAGGTCTAGAACTACCCCTCTTTCTCTCCTCAACCCAAAAGAACATTCAAGTCATACATAATTGA
This sequence comes from Nothobranchius furzeri, assembly GCF_043380555.1. Classification (NCBI taxonomy): domain Eukaryota; kingdom Metazoa; phylum Chordata; class Actinopteri; order Cyprinodontiformes; family Nothobranchiidae; genus Nothobranchius; species Nothobranchius furzeri. The sequence continues at coordinate 37,982,130 of NC_091755.1, forward strand.
TACTCTTCTCTCTCTCTGTGTATTGATATGTTGGATGCCTCATCGATTCCCTCACCCCATCTCTTCTACGCTGGCTTTCCCTTCTCTGGCTCCAAACACCTTGTGACTCCTCCCTCGGGCTCCTCTGGCAGTTTTCTTCCAAACGCTGTCGTCTCCTAGCTGCCCCCTGCCCCATTCTGTATTGGTTCAAGAAACGCGCGCTAAACTTTCTATTTACACTTCTACTTTCCCATGACCCTTTACGTAACAAAGGTTGAGCTTTTATAGAAGGAATTCCAATCTTCTGTCCACTTTCATGTCAGAGTTTTACAGTTTTTTTTCGATTGCTAAAACGCGTTTTTCAAAACTGTACACACAAAACCCCAAACATAACACACAAATTCCTAAACCGTGGCTTCCCTTTGCAACAAAACCCTGCCATCACACATCGTAACATGTTCCCAAAATGGAACATGTGTTTTCATTTGGTAAACACAGCCACATTTTCACATGACACACACACACACACCATTCATTGCTTAAACACAAGTAGGCTTTGGGTGACCACTACCAAGCATGGAAAGAACACTGAAGAGCAAAACTGAAAACACAATCGTCTAAATAGAACACAATGAATTACACACTGAATGTATGACAGTGCCCACTTTTCTCTGAGACAAACATTAGACATCACACAAATTTTGAGACAAAACATTTGATTTTTACAGTCCCCCCCCCCAAGCATAATCATGGGGCATCATGCAGCCGGTCTCTGTCTGGCCAGAGGGCCTCATCAACATCAAAGGCGATGTCCTCCTGGTCCAAACAGCGCTGGAAGTACCGCCTCGAGTGCCTCATGAAGCCCTGACGGGCCTCAAAGGCCACATCTCTACAAGCCTCCTCCACGGCTTGAAGCAGTGGGACCTGGCTCTGTGGATTCCTTTCGTACACCTTCCACCTCCAGGCTGAGAAAAACTCCTCAGTGGGATTGAGGAAGGGGGAATAAGGTGGAAGGTATAAAATGGAAAACCGTGGGTGGTCCTGAAACCACTCATACACCTGGGTAGCCTTGTGGAAACTTACTTTTATGCCGCAGTCCCTGATTGCAAATTGCTCGCCAGACCCGAAAGTTTAGAGATTTGAATATTTGTGTGTTGTTGATTGAAGCTTTGAGAATTTATGTGGAAAGTGTGTGTAAACCTGAAAGTTGTGTGCTGTGTTTTGACAGCAAGGTAATGTGAAATTGACATCAGAGTGTAAAGGAGGAAAATCAGAGTTCTAATATGATAAGGAAATCTTAAGTAGAGATAAATTGAGTCAAGCGATTGGGAGCAGAAGTAGAGGTTGTGAAAATTGTGCCTCATGTTTGCTTTTTGAGTTTTAGCAATCGAAAAAAACTGTAAACCTAGACGATCTTATGTTCATAAATGATGGAGTTATAGCAGTTTAGGTTGAATCTTGTTCTTCTAAATGACTCTCAGGTTCAGGTACTGTGGCTTCAGAAAGTCCCACTGAGCTGTCGTCATTTTTTCTGTTCACCCGCGTTAGTGAGACGTGGTGTCCATCTTGGATGGGGTTGACTCCTTAATGCCAAAGCAGATGTGGAGTTTTTATCCGACTGCACTATCTTGAGGCTGTAAAACATCTATAATGCATACCACTCTAAGCCGTTCTCAGCACTTCCATGTTTACGCCCAAAAGCAACGTCTCCCGTTTATGAATGAGCTGGACAACAGAGCTACACACACTAGTTTTAAACCAGCAGCAGATCAACACATTGTTTTACATTTATTCATATAAAGACTTACTTGTCCATCCAGCGTCAAACGCTCGCACACGCTCTGTGATTGATGTCCGCATGTTCGCGGATGTCTATCTATGATAAATGATAATGACCCGCACTTGTATAGCGCCTCTCAGAGTAAGGACTCCAAAGCGCTTTACACTACAGTGTATCATTCATCCATTCATTCACACACACACATTCACACACTGGTGGGGATGAGCTGATGTAGCCACAGCTGCCCCCGGGCGCACTGACAGAGGCGAGGCTGCCGAGCACAGGCGCCACCGATCCCTCCGACCACCACCAGCAGGCAAGGTGGGTTAAGTGTCTTGCCCAAGGACACAACGACAGAATTCTCTTTCCGGAGTCGGGATCGAACCTGCAACCTTCCGATTACCGGACAACCCGCTCAGCCAGTTGAGCTAATGCTGAACGGCGCTCAGTCCAAATTACATGTAGCTCTACAGGACGGGGGGGGGGGGGGGGGGGGGGGACCAAACAAATAAATAAAAAAGATGTATTGGTTATCAATAAGACTATCAGTTTTACTGACTTCTAAAAATTCCTTTCAGGAATCAGGTACGAGCAAAGGTGGTGCTAAGTGTGTGGTGCTCATAGGATGTCTTTTAGCTTTTGCCTCACCACAATTTAGCTACATGTCTAAAATGTTAGTTTTTGGTTTAGATTAAAACTAGACTGACTTCACAAGTCAGATGTGTTTCTCTTTTTTGTTACTTGTTTTTTTTTTCCTTATTTATTTTTTATTCATCTGAATCCCGTTGGTCTGCTGAGACTTCAGAATGGCTGGAGAGAAAAAATACACTAAAGTGTGTTTTAATTGATTTAACATATAGTTACAGTTCCACATTAAGCTTTAGGAACAAATGGGAGACTTCAAAGTTCAAATTTTGGTCAAAAGGCGTATGCATGACCTGTTTCTTCCCCTTTTTTCCTGCCTGGCAGTTTCTCTCTTACCAGTCTGTTTCCTCTGATGAGCTGCCAAGGACCGGGCTGTGGTTGGGACTGGGGGCTTTGGGCTGGAGGAATGATGGAAGCTCAAATTTAGTCTGTTTATAAATGTGTTTTGTTTTTGGAAAGTGATCAGTGTTTTAAAAATCAGTTTTATCTCAACACCCCCCCTATTATCAGTGTTTTATAGCACATACCTGTCTCCAAGCCTCAGCCGTTTCCCTGTTTTGTTTTATTTGATCACATACCCAGTCTTCTGTTGTAACAGTGATTTGTTGTTTTCAAGTGACTCAAATCGGGGAGTTCAGACCAAATCATATGACTAAATATATTTGGGTGCTTTTTTTTTTAGTAAACAAATAGACGTAGAGATGCTCCACGCCATCTAGCCTTGACAATATCATTTGAAAGCTCTCATTTTCACAGCTAATCCTTTGTGGAGTACGCAAGATGCTGTCTCTCTCTCTCTCTCTCTCTCTCTCTCTCTCTCTCTCTCTCTCTCTCTCTCTCCCTCTCTGTCTTCCATGTTTGGCCACTTGGATCCTGTGAGTAATGCCACTCTGAATGCCACTTCGTCTGCTTCAAGATCAGTTATTCTAAAAGCCACACATTTTAAAAAGACCCAGCCTTCAGAAAAGGCGCTAATACGCTCGAGGCTTTATCTCTAAATTCAGCATACTTTTGTGTAACCTGAATAGAGCTAGCTTAAGACGGTTCAGTAATAAATGTTATTGTGTAAACGAAAATCAATATTCAGCTCCCTTTTTTCCCCCAGAAATCGTGTTTCTCTCAAATGACTCGTCGAGGAGCTTTGTGATCTCTTCTAACAAGGTCAACAACAACAACAACAGGAAGGAAAAACAAGCACGCTAGGAGCAGTTTTCTCGTCAAACGGAGCAGATACGTCGAAATAAGTGAACCTCTTGGGGATAAATGCTGTAGTTTTTATGTTGATGAGGTTGCTTGTGAGCTGCCATATTGTGCACGTCGCTGCAGTAATTACTTTAACACATTTGCTCCTGGAATGTGATTTTAAGCCCCCAAAGCTCCCAGCTGCTGTGCTATCTCAACATGTTGAACTCAAGCTTCCACCAGATCAGCACCGGCTCACTTATAGCAGTCAGGACCAACGGGACCATGACCCGCCGCATCTGTCACTAATAAAGCTGCTGGTAATTGGTGCCAGTCCTGAGGTGTGGCTGTCCTCTGACTAGCCCCTCACCTCTCCTCTCAGGGCCAGCCAGAATTTGGGGGAACATTGATGGAAGGCTTGGATGTCACCATGGACGTAATTTTGGGGGGGGACAGGGGGGGCATGTCCCCCCCAAGTTTTGACCCCTTCACTTTTTACCATCCAAAATCAATATTACACTATATTAAATTGACACTGGTTGAGCTCTAGGACCAAACAGAAAACAACCATTTGTGTTGAAGCCTGCTTCCCATGAGAACATACTGTAAAGATACCCCCCAGCCCCCATGCCCCCCCCCCCCCCCCCCCCACACACACACACTTCCAAAGTGAAAATTACGTCCATGGGTGTCACCAATGATGCCAGTTAAAATTCAAGAACGCCTTGTGTCCGTTTTCAACTTGGAGGGAGTTACAGTGAGAACTCATTGGCCGCATTAACTTGCAGGGGTTAATGAAAAACACATCTTGCAGTGTCACTCCTTTCCACAGCTGGAAAACGTCGTTGCATGCGTCTGCATAGCTCTACCAACGAATGATAGGGGAAAGCATGCTGCCGCCTTTCAAATGTGGCGTGCAACTGAAATATTGTCAACCCCGAAACAACAAACTAAACATTGGTTCCACCCTGGAAAACATTCTGTAAACCACTTAAATGTGTGCTTTTAAACCCCATAACGTATAGATTAATCTGACATATTATAAATAAAGTATTCTTAGCTTATTTATCGTAACTTGAACCATAAAATTATCTCAAAACTGCATGACTGTGGCTGACGGCAGCCACACCGACTGAAACATCAGACAGCACAACACAAGTAATGCATCCCAATTCTCATTCTTGGACCAACCATCACCTTTCATTCCAGCCTTTTAAACTTTGATCATCTGAGGATAAAAGTCATGTTAGTTAAACCTTGAGGGAAAAATGTGAGTTTATTTTTTATGGCTGCCATAAATCTGGTAAACCTGGTCAACTGTAGATGTGTATCCATCATTTCTGAGACTTGTCCTCTTAGCGGTTCCTAAAGCTGCACTTTTCTGAACTGATGTGTGGGAGTTGTATTAAAGTGTGTGCAGAAACACACCGTCAGACACTATTGTCTGAATTTTATCAACAGCAGGGACAAACTCACTAAACATGTAGAGTTGATTCTGTGAGCGTGTGTGTGTGTGTGTGTGTGTGTGTGTGTGTGTGTGTGTGTGTGTGTGTGTGTGTGTGCTTTTCTTGCTTGTGGTTCCTCGTGAGTGGACAAACCACTAGACACACAACAGATTTGCTTCAGTCTTAGAGATAACAGCAGATGGATTGTGAGTTGAGGAAAAAGGGACCAAATGAAAGCGAGCGAGTTAAAGACGAGGCTGTTGTGATGAGGAGCAGCCTCAGTTGGATTACTGCTAGAGCTGATTAAAGGTTCAGATGTCCTTGTGTTGGAAGCATTAATGTAAGAAACAGTGGCTGCAGGGTCGCCGTGGGAGGAAAACACTCAGGGGTCTGAACATTTCATTGGTTTCATTCATTCTGCAGCAACTATTTGCTCTGCCATTGTGCCTTTGTCATTAGTCTCCCTCTCTCTCTGTCTCTCTCTCTCTCTCTCACACACACACACGCACGCACACACACACACACACACACACAAACACACACTCACACTCTTTCTCGCCCCTCCCATGTTTTTTCTCTTCCTCTCTGCTGGAATGGGTATTGTGTTCATGATCGATGTACCTCATTCCAGTGACGTGATAGGCTGGCTGACTCTCATTAAAAATGGATAGGAGGGATGGGGGGGGGGGGGGGGGGGTACCAGAGTGTGCGTGTGCTTAAAAGGAGGTGTGGATGGCAGCAAGTCCCAGAGGTGCCAGCTGTTTACCATGTAGCTGGAGGTTTTAAGGTGGTGTTGGTGCTAGATGCGGATGCGTTCCCGAGGTCACAGCCTCAGCTGTTGCCTTGACGACAGCGTGCAAAACAGCTCCCTCTCCATTACTGGTGATAGCAGAATTTTCTCTCTTTCAGTTTCTTTTTCTTAGGCCCGGCCTGGTGATGCACATCTGGCTTCACAGAGCGGCTCCCATCAGAACTCAGAGCTGTGGGCCTTTCCCTCTCGGCTCTGCCTTCTTTTACAACGGTTTTCTTTCTTATTATTATTTGTATTTATTTATTTATTTTTTGCTGTCTGTCTTTGTCACTCCTTTCTCCCAACTTACCCTCCCTGTCTCTAGCCAACAGGTGCCATGAGCATGGCCTGGTCTCAGGGCAGCAGAGCAGAGGAACTGATATGGAGCCACCATTTGTTTTTAGGCTCACAGAAACTAGAGCAGATGAAATGCTTCCTGTTTCTATGTGATGCACGTTTATTATGAGACTCTGGTGCCGTAGCAGAACACTTCCATCTTCTGCTTTTAGCTATCTGTTCACAAGAGTGGGGGACATCCAGAAGGGTATTCACCATTTTCCTTTTTTTTTTTTTTTTTTTGATGTTTGGTAAGTAAACCTTCCTTAATGTGAGAGTACATCACCATACTTAACAGGCAAAAAACTATTACTAACTAGATGTGATGTATGAACCTATGTGTCAATGCGATGTTATCAGAACTTCCGTAGGAGAGCTGAGTTCTGGATGTAAAATCATTTGGTTTGCGTTAAGCTATGAAGTTGATTATTATCAAAAGCACATCAGACGCTACCCGTGTGTCTACTTTGCCCGTTCCGGAGACCTTCTTGGTGGATCCGAAGGTCAGAGAGGTCGGATGACTGATGCAGCTCTGCATTATTCCGTTCATAACTTTTACGGACAGGATTTCAAGACAGAGCCAAGGTGTTGAGGGGATCTGTTTATGTGGCCTAGGGATTGAGTCTATGCTTTTTGCAGATGATGTCGTCCTGTTGGCTTCATCAGAATGTAATCTCCAGCTCGCACTGGAGCAGTTCACAGCTGAGTGTGATGCAGCTCGGATGAGAATCAGCTTCTCTAAATCCGATGGTTTATGGTCTGACCATGGTCTTGAGTCGGAAAAGGTAGAATGCCTTTTCCGAGTCAGGGATGAGGTCCTGCCCCAAGTGGAGGAATTTAACTATCTCAGGGTCTTTTTCACAAGTGAGGGAAAGATGGAGCTCGAGACTGACGTCTGCGGTGACGCGGACCTTGCACCGATCTGGCGTGGTGAAGAGAGAGCTGAGCAATCTCTCGATTTACCGGCCCGATCTACATTCCTGCTCGCACCTATGGTCACAAGCTTTGGGTAGTGAGTGACGGAAAACATTAGATCACAAATACAAGTGGCTGAAATTAAATTTCTCCGCATGGTGGCTGGGCTCTCCCTCAGAGATAGGGTGAGGAGCTCAGCCATCTGGGAGGGGCTTGGAGTGGACCCGCTTCTCCTCCACATCGAGAGGAGCCATCTAGTTAGGATGCTTCCCTGGTGAGGTTTTCTGGGCACGTCCAAGAAGACGGACACGCAAAGGAAAACTCAGGACACGCTGGAGGGACAATGTCTGACGGCTGGCCAGGGAATGCCTTATTCCTCTGGAGGACCTGGCCCAAGTGGCCGGAAGTCTTGGCCTCTCTGCTTAGGCTGCTGCTCCCACGACCCAACCCTGGATAAGCAGATGGAAATGGATGGATGGATGGATGGATGGATGGATGGATGGATGGATAAAACAAAGAAAAGAAGATGAAAAAACACTCAAACTACAAAAACTCACAAAAACCCTAAACCATGACAAAGACCATCAGTAACATGGACACGGCCTTATAGAACAATAAATAAGACAAGAGAAATGTGCTCAGATGTTAAACTGTTAAGCTTTAAAGATGCCGTCATACACCTAACACACACTTCCTGCAGAAGTACATCTCCTCTCAGATGACTGCCTCATTTCATGAAGCTTTTATGGACTTTGTATTTCTGCATGAAAGTCTTAGCTATCTAAAGCTGGACAATCACGCATAATCCCTGCTATACGTTTCAGTAAAAGAGACAATGCTCTTTATTAGTCAATGGTCAGCACGAAGCTGAACGAGAGGAAGCTGTTTTAACCCTCAGCTGTCACTCCGTCGCCCAGCTCGCTCCGGTGTGCTCCCTCACTGCAGCTTCTCTGGTTGAACAACCCGCTGCTGAGGTCATCTCCAGCTGGAATTTTATTAGCATTCATTTAAACGTAGGGAGCAGGATTTCTCACTGACAGCTTTACCCCATGCGTGCTATTGGGAAGCCGATGAAGAGAAAGTCAGCGGATCACATGCAAAGCTTCTTTTTGTCCTCCTTAAAAGCACCAGAACAACAATCTGCACATCCGTCGTGGCGCTGTGCGTGTGTGCCTTCAAACACATGCACACTCAGTGGGAGAAGGGGCTTCATTGTGCAGGCCTGCTGTGTTGAGTGACTGTAGCGTGTGCTGGGCAACAGCTGCTGTGATCCCCCTCCTTCACCCGATACCCCCTCTGACCCGCGTCGGTCCGAACATCGGTACACTCACGGGGACGGGAACGCACACACACCACACGTGTGCACACTTTTTACCAGTCTACCTTTTCAGGTCTCACCCCTTTGTCCCCCACACTTTAATTTGATTGTTCCAATGTTTCACTGTAGGTGAGGTGATTCTGTTTGTCTTTTCACCCCCTCCTCCCTAAAGGACACCCCCTCCTCCCCCCTCTCTCTGACAGCTGTCTCCTTACTGTAACCCTTTCACGGGGCTGTGCTTCTGGGGAAGGTATACTCTTAAGTTTCAACAGTCTCGTGCGTGTTTTGGGAAAGATCTGAGGACTTTCTGTAGGTGGCGGTGATACTGCTCCATAGATTCAAGCCGGCGCTCAAAGAAAACTGAGACTCTCTTTGGGTTAAGGATTCGTAGCTTTGGAGTTTCACACACCCACACACGCAGCGCTGTTCCCTCACTCAAATCTCCGTCTTGGTGGGCTTGTTTGTCATCAGTTGCCTCTTCTGCTGCTGATGTGACCCCGTCTGCAGCTCATTACAGCATGCCACCTGTTTGTCCTGAAGCTAGGCATGACACGCACACAAACAGAGTTTGCTGAAGTGACGGGGGGTTAATCCAACAGGAGTGTCCATAGACACAGACCGTCAAATCCCCACGGAGTCAATGGTTTCCTTTGTCCTCTGGGACGTCTTTCTGTTGCCGCAGGCTTTAGAACCAGGCAGACAGGTGGATGCTTATTGAGCTTCTCAGATGGCTGGGGAGAAGGCAAAACAAAGGAAAATTAGATAGGCTGGGACTCGTACAGCTCACGGTTTTCACAGCAGCTGACGGTTTTCAAACTTTGCAGAAGCAGGGTGGACACATGTCACTGGTTTCACCATCAGATGTTTGTGAACCTGATACAGTACAGTCAGAAAGAGAAACACTGGATGGAAACTCAGCTGTTTTGTCTTCATTGCCAACAATAATTTAAACTTCAGTATCTAACTGGGCAGTGGCTGTTGGCGACTTGTTGGAGACAAAGAAATTGAAAGAAACTGCAAAATGTCAGCTGGCATCGAGCTGATTTCACACCTACAATGTCCAAGTTTTATATATCCCAGGATCACATGGAGTGGCTCGTGTGAAAACTGAGAATTTTTTGTTTGAGATATTTGGAAACTTACTAGCTAATGCTGTTAACCCTTTGTCTCCAAAATGTGCAGTCCAGTATGATTTTAGCTAAACAGAATGATACCACTGAGTGGGAGATCTGCTCAGGGTCAGAGAAACACTTTAAAACGGTGGGTGTTGATCTAATCCCAAGGACAAACACTGTCTGCCGTCATTATCCGGCAGGGCAGGTACCAGAAAATTAAAAGACAGAGAACTCAAATGAATCTGTTTCATGCTTGGAGATTCTCTTCGTCAGCCGTTAATCTGCCGTGCCCTGGAGGTGTTTCTGTTGCTCTATGTGTCAGGATATGTGCAGCTACTGAAGCTGACACGCTGAGATGCAGGTGTGAGTGTGACTGCCTTGTGGGATGCACACACACGCACGCACGCACGCACACACACACACACACACACACACACACACACACACACACACACACGTCTGTAATTCTATTGAGGACCCTCCATTAACTTCTATTCCGTTTTGTGACTCCACTATGCCTAACCCTAACCCTAACCATTGCTGATCTATTCCTAACACTAACCTTAATTGAAACTTAATTCACACCATACCTCTAAAACCAACTACAGTAGTAGACTTTGGAAAAAGTGAGGACCAAAAAAAAATTCCTCTCTTGGAAAAATGTCCTTGCATTGTAGCGAAAATGGTCTAAATGGTCCTCAGTATGTAGTAAGTACAACACACACACACACACACACACACACACACACACACACACACACACACACACACGCGCGCGCACGGACGCATACACACATGCACATATGCACGCACACACACACACAAGCATGCATGCGCGCGCGCGCACACACACACACATGCACAAACGCATGCACACACGCGCACACACACACAAACACAAGCATGCATGCGCATGCGCGCACACACACACACGCACGAACGCATGCACACACGCACATATGCATGCACACACACACAAACACAAGCATGCACACACACACACACACACACACGCACGCACGCACGCACACACACACACACACACACACACACACACACACAAACACAAGCATGCACACACACACACACACACACACACACACACACGCACGCACGCACGCACACACACACACACACACACACACACACACGTCTGTAATTCTATTGAGGACCCTCCATTGACTTCTATTCCGTTTTGTGACTCCACTATGCCTAACCCTAACCCTAACCATTGCTGATCTATTCCTAACACTAACCTTAATTGAAACTTAATTCACACCATACCTCTAAAACCAACTACAGTAGTAGACTTTGGAAAAAGTGAGGACCAAAAAAAAATTCCTCTCTTGGAAAAATGTCCTTGCATTGTAGCGAAAATGGTCTAAATGGTCCTCAGTATGTAGTAAGTACAACACACACACACACACACACACACACACACACACACACACACACACGCGCGCGCGCACGGACGCATACACACATGCACATATGCACGCACACACGCACACAAGCATGCATGCGCGCGCACACACACACACACACACACGCACGAACGCATGCACACACGCACATATGCATGCACACACACACACACACATACACACACACACAAGCATGCATGCATGCGCACGCGCACACACACACACACACACACACACACACACACACACACACAGGTGTGGGTGTTGCATATATCTGTGGTACTTTCAGACATACTACATAGAAATATACTCATTTGATATACATGAAATACATGTCAGTATGCAAGTTTTTTTCTCAGTAAGTAATTCCACACACCGTTGATCTCAGATTTATAAACTGATGTCATTTGATGATGAAAATTGACCAAGTTTTGCAATTTTAGTCAAACCTAAGCGTGGTAACGTAGGCATGAGCATCGGTTTAATCTGTTAGCGACCAGAATTTGTGTTGATTCTTGTTTCAGCCACTACCATATAGGATTTAGAGTCAAAATATGTTAAACTGACTGAATTACTGATGGTTTTTATCATACCATCACACATATGTTAATGCTATAGGCGTTTATTAATCAATACTTGGAATTAGTCTATTCGTATGACTATAACATCAACCTGCCCAGGGACTGCAGGTGGAAATTAGCCTCTCTGCTATAACCCGGCGTCGATGCATCTTTCCTTGTTTAATGTCAAATAAACATATACTGTACTATACTTGCATCATCTGGATTGCCTCTTGTCCAGTAGTGTCTTTCTGAAAGCTTTTATAAATCATGTGTTGTAAATTGTTTTTTAGCGACTGCAACACCAAACTCCAGCTGTAAAACTGACTTAGGTGCAGTCATTTTAGTATTTTCACATGTCCCTTGGCTGCGTTGGCCATCTTTAATTGAGTTGATCCTAACAGTTAATCAGCTATACATGTAAATCCAATGAGTTTCATTAGGATCGATTCATTGGCCAGTGAACTATGTTAATAACAGAACAATTAAACATGTTTGTTAGCAGATTATAAATTATTTAAAGTGACGTGGGACTTTTATGGGTGGAAAACAATTTTCATTTAAACACCTTTCATGGCAACTACAGTATTGATTTCTTTCTGTGTACTTGACCTCAAAAGACCAAGAGGTCACGATGAAATTGACAAACACGTGGATCAGATTTCCTTTTTTGGGATGCAGATCTGGTGACATTTGTCCTGATCTGGTAAAAGTCCTGACAGTCATGTTCCTGTTTTCACAGCGCGCCTTTGTCTGTCAGGTGGTTTAGTTACTGTTGAACTTTACAAACAAACTTAAACCTGATACCATCTCATAACGTGAGTTTTTTCCATCAAGCTGCTCCATCTGTCACCGCTCCATCAAGTGTAGGTGCGTTTGCTCTGTCGAGGTGGACAGATGCCGTGGGGCAGACAGACGCCTATTGATGGCAGAGAAACAGCCTTCTTCGGCCAAGTGATGCCAGCTGCTCACAGCTGCTTTTGTGGTCGCAGTTAAGAGAAACTGTTGCATGTCTAGTTGACATCTCAAACAGGAGCACAGTGACCCACGATGAACCTCAAACAAGTATTTGAAATATATTTTTTACTGTGTTTGCAGGTGACACAGGTTCCCATCGAGTCATGTGAGCAGTACGGGACCTGTGGGGAATGTCTGAGCTCCGGGGACCCGCACTGTGGCTGGTGTGTTCTACACAACATGTGAGTACCCTTCAGTCACCATCACATCTGTTTAGAGCCTCCTTCCTTGCAGATTTTGTTTGACATTTCCTGGAATGGCCTTCAGTGTCCCCGACACAAAAGCACACAGGTTTATTTTCTTTTTCTTCAACGTTTATCTAAGACGAAACAGAGTTTGAGGGAAGGAGACAGCGTCTGTCTGGAAGTTGAAAGCTGCGCCTCAGAGGTGCAGATCAGGTTTAGGGCTCTTTGCTGCAGCAGCCACGTAGGCTGTTGCCCTGTTCTGACGTGACTTGATATTTAAAGAAAGTCAGTTTTCGCAACATAACAGAATTTAAATGGGAGACAACTTGTGATTGCTGAAGAATGGAAACTTAGGGGGTATTTGCCTCCTACGCCATCAGTGACACCTGCTGGGGCTGAACGCAAACTGCAAGATGATTACCAGACAGCCAGACTGAAAGGGGGTAAAAAAAAAAAAGTTGCTAAATTAATGATACATCCTTAACCCTTTGGTGCATAATGGTCACTACAGTGGAGAGGTACTCAAAATTGTTATTTATTTGTTTTTGCTATTAAGCACAACTGTTGAAGACTTTATTGCATTTGAGCCCCTCCATTTGGACTTCAGTAAGCCAAGCCAACATATTTCATGTTCAGAATGCATGTTGTCCACCAAGGTGGATATGTAATAAATTATTTGTAAATTATAAAATTTAACAACAAATATTTGTTGAAATTTGTTTGGTTCACACCTAAAGACGAATGAAATTTTTAAAAAAAAAATCATGGTTGAAGATTTCATAATTCATGCATCAAAGGGTTAACAAAATTTATTTAAAAATAAAAGTACATATATATATATATATATATATATATATATATATATATATATATATATATATATATATATAATGCATTGAACTTATATAGCGCTTTTCCAGACGCCCAAAGACGCTTTCCACACACTCTCACATTCACACACTGCTATTGATGGTAAGCTGCTTGTAGCCACAGCCGCCCTGGGGAGGTCTGACAGAGGCGAGGCTGCCATTTGGCGCCGTCGGCCCCTCTGACCACCACTAACACAGGCAAGTTGGGTGAAGTGTCATGCCCAGGGACACCACAGCAGGATACCCCTGGCGGGAGCTGGAATCGAACCCGTGACCCTCCGATCATGAGGCAACCCGCTCTACCACCTGAGCTGCTGCTGCCCCTATGTATACATACAGATAGCATTGAACTGATGCCAAATGCAAACCGATTCTAGACAGTCTGCCATCACCCTGGTCTTTTTCTTAGCTGATCTGTCTTCAGATGTTCCCCTCCTAAATGCAGACTCCCTCTGAAGGTATAGCTGAATATTTGCGTGTGTCGCAGCATCGCTGCAATTATCATTATCGTGATGGCGGCCCCAGCCAAGTGCACTTAAAGTAATTTACACCACTCCAGAGCTGGGACAGGACAAATAATTGCCTAGCGACAAGGTAATTCAGCGTGCGCTTGCAGAGGAAGAGGCGGGGCCGGCTAAACCTCTGTTATTCCCTGCAGTCTGCGTGCCTTCACACAGAGATCTTTTACCACAACACACCTCTTCGCGCTCGGCTGTTAATCACATGCTTTTGTATCGTGTGGAAGAGATGGAGATTTTAAAGTTGGTGGGAATATGAATCATTGATACCAGAATCTTTGGAACAGCTTTGTGGAACACCGTTCTGAAGAACACGTGTGTGCATGTATGCACGGGCACGTGTACGTGTGGATTGTGCTGAGGGGAGAAAAGGTCAGAATCGTGATTTAAGTTGGATCAGCCATCTGTTCGCTCGATTCTGGGGACCTTTCTGCCACCTGTCTCTGGTCCTAATCCCCCTTTCTCCATCCTGACCCTGCTCCAAGTGTGGCAGGACCCCTGTCAGCTCCAGCAGAGTTACTGCGCAGAGGAAATAAAGTTACAGCAAGAATAAGAAGCAATTCCTTCTGCTGCTGAAGAGCTGAAAGAGCTGTACCAGAGACTCTCAGTTTTATTTCTTCTTGTATGCACAAATAAAATCAAATGCTGGCCATTTTTGAAAACTATACACATTTTCATAAACTCACACCCTTAGGTAATCTCTTGGAGACAAGGCGTTTGTAATGTGTCCATGAGATGTTAGCAGATTCACTTGTAATAACAGCTGGTTTAAAGCACCTTAAAGAGCAAGTCACCCCAAATAAACATTTTTTTGCTGATAAACTAAATAAATGAGTGTCTAATCGTGCTGCAGACACGTGTCGTCAATAATTTGGCACTTCAGTGCATCTTAGTTAAAATTTAAATATTCTGCCTAAAACTGGCAGTGTTGTGCCGTTGTCAGGTAAAAACTCTGCACTGTATTTTAATTCAAATCTGCCACCGCTATTGGCTAAGAGGTATGCTATGATGTAAACTGGTACATTATGATGTCACAATGCTGTCGTGAGCCTGTGTGTGTGTGTATTTGTTAGCACCTCCGCCTTCTCGGTCTGCCAGGCAACAGCATTTTTTGCTTTTTTCAAACATGAAGTGGGAGTGGAGTTAGACTGTGGTAGGGGGTGACTTGCTCTTTAAACAAGGTAGAATTTAAGGCATGGCTAAAATGATCTTTTAATAATCTTATTTTCTGAATCTACTGCGTTTGTAACTGTAATAGATCAGCTAACCTCAGTAACGCGTCTTCTGTTGAAGTCACAGTGTGCATTTTCCCTGGCAATAGGGGGCAGTACATATCTAAATAATTGCAAGCAAGCGGTGTTTTTAGTGTTAACGTAAGACCGTAACTTTGGATGGATGGCCATTAGGGTCAAAACTCCCTGGGAGTGCAACTTCCAGCTAAATGAAAAGCACACCAGTCTTGCTTTCATCACTGGCAACGAGTGAAGAGGTAAATGTGTAAAACAACGTTTTGGAAAGGTGAAAGAAATGTAACTGCGTGTTACAAATGAGTGAGTTTGCCCTCACAGGCTCCCGTAGAGAAAACATGGCGTCTAATATGGCGTCACTCTGAGACTTAGACATGTATTTTATACCCATTTTCAATAACTGGGCATCATTTAATTAATGTTCAACAACATTTTGATGGATATTTCCAGAGATCAAAACTACACTTTGTCTCTTTAACAGAGGTGCTTACTATTACAAATGTATGAAGAAACAAGGTGTTAAAAGACACTTAAATGGCAACATGTCATTTTGCAAAGCAACACCATCACCGTTAGTGGCAATCGTGGCTATAAAACCCAACGGAAATGATATTTTAGGGATGGAAATTGATCATTTATGCCAGCAGTCGAGTGATGCTGGAAACAGTTATTACCTAATCCCAGTGGAGCACCAATATAGCCTTTCTCCTCATTAGTGGACAAAGAATAACACCCATGGGCCAACGATTCTACAAATCTGACACGACTGTTGGAATCTGGTCGTCAGCAGCAGGAGATCCAGACCAATTTAGAAATGCTGTTCAGTAAAGTGACAAAATAAAGGGCCGACAGTGAAAAAGGGTCCGATTTCTAAATCATTAGCTGAAATGTACAAGAACATTTTGAAATGATGAAATTCACTATTATTATTTCCTTTAGTTTCCACATTCCTCGTTATTCATCTAGTTATCTTTTACAGTCCAAGTCCACTAATTGTGTCTCTAAATCCAGGAAGTGGTCTTACATCCATGACTTTGCTTTTTGTCACGACCTGTTGGGAAATATTTTCCAACAAAAGTAGTTTTGTTAGCCTAACGTGTGTAACGACGTGGTTAAATCGTTCTAATAAACGTCAGCGCTGAATGTGAAGAGCAAGAATAGACGGATGATTGTGTCGAACGCTGCCAGAGAAAAGCAGCTGCATCCTTCTTGTGAAGAGCTCCCGACATCCCACTCATCCCAAATTGCATTTCTGTACCAGCCCGTGTGCCGTCCGCAGCTGCTGATTCCTTCAGCCTCCTTTTCTCATCCAGCCTCAAGCCGTTGTTGGTTTTATGAAATTATCTTTCTGTTTCCCGCAACATCTCACCTCCCTTAGCCTCTAAACTGTGCCACTCATCTCATCCCCTCTCAGCTCAGCTCACTGTTTTCTCCCATTTAGACTATGTTGCTTCTGGAATCCGCTCTTCCTCGCTCCAGAGATGGCTGGCTTGCCACACACAGACACCTCCCTACTTTGATCAGCCTCCTCCACTCCTTCAGCGGCTGCCGTCCACAATATCCATCCTGCATTCTTCTCCCCCAAACCGTGTGTTTCGTACCTTTTCTCTCGGTGCCTGTGCTTGTTTGTTGGGGTGCAGCATTTTAAGGGGGCTAATTAGGAGCAAGGAAGGACGTTAGTTTGATTTGAGATGACGAGGAGGCAAGAGTCCAGCAGAGAGGGAGGCGATGAGCTAACCGCCGTTGGTATTTCTGCTGTTTTTCTCTTTCCACTCCTTATTTTCTTCTCCTTCTAATTCAGTGTTGTTTGAGCCTCCAAAGTCCTTTAATTAACAGCAGCTGCTAGGCATTCACTGGATGCATGAAGAATGTGGGGTGGGGGGGTGCGAGGGAGAAGAATGGGGAGAAAAGAATAGGAGAGAGGAGCGAGTGTTTGATGCTGCCTGCAAAACGGAGAAGCATTTTGATTGCAGCTCAAAGGGAGCTCATCATCTTGAGCGCTCTTCAGTGCCGAGCTGTGAATGGGTAGCTCAGCCTTCGTCCGACCACAATCCTTCTGCTGATGCTCTCCCTCTCTTTTTCTCTCTACTCCTCTCCCTCGGCCTGCATATCGCCACTATTGGATTAGCCGTTTAATCACGCCCAAAAGAAGCTTTTCCATCTCAGATTGCCCCACGTCCGTGTTGTGTCTCCATCCTCTCGACTCGCTTGCTTAATGCAGGACAGAACAAGTGGTTTTGCGGAGATTTGTCAGGATTAGAAGCCCGTCTGACTTCTGTCCAACAGTGAGTCAATGTCAAGGTCAGCAGGACATGCAGGAAGTGCGACTATGATGATTTATTAATATGTGTGATGTTCTGTTTGTGTGTGTAAAAGCAGCAGTGGTTTGTGTTGAGTAAGACAGCTTAGTAGCCTAGTGAACTAGACCAAATTCTTGCTTTGCAAAGAATGGTCTAGGCACGCTCCATTGGAACCTCAGCAGCTCCTACCAGGACTCTGGCTAGCCAATCACAGCTCTCTAGAGGGGTTTCAAACACACAAAGAGCTGTGATTGGTCCATAATGGTGGGCCAATCATAGTGCTCTATCTGCTTAGTGAACAAATCACAGAGCTTTATCCGCTTTGTGGGCCAATCAGGGCACTCTATATGCCTGGTGGGTGGGATGATGGAACAGAGTGAAACAAGAGTATGTCACATTCATTGTCCAGTGGAATGTGGAGATCATTTGAAAGACAACGGTAGAACCCGCCCCACAACCGAGAGCCGTCAATGGAGTGTTGCCAGACTAAATAATACATTTATTTAGTCTGGCTTGCCAGGCTAACAGCTTAGAGCACTTAGTGTGGCAGGTTAGGGTCAGCGTGAGTCGCTGATGTTCTGAGCGGAGGACTGGCCCGTGTTCTGTGAGCCTAAAAGGTGAAGGTGTTGGTTTATTCTCCCAGGGATTATGGAAAACAGGAGGAAACCTAAATTCACCGTGCTTTACATCATTGCTAGCTTTGATATACCACCAGCCTAAGCTCGTGTTTTTGAGTCCCCTGCTTAAATATTGGAGCTAATCGATTTGGAAGTGAGTTGGGTCGGGACCTTGCTTCAAATAAACTATCCTTTGAACGATTTTGGTCAGCCCAACAACAGCTCAAGGTCATTTCCGGCTTGACACCACCTTCTTTAAATGTGTTGCTAGCGCCAGTGTTCATAAAGTTTCTCAAGAGCATTTCACCAACAATGTTCCTCAAAGGCTGAACAAGAGCTGTATACGCCCCCATCATCTGCCATGGACGTTCCACTGGCGCTGCTGTCTCCCCCTTCATTAAATTCTTTGTAGGAAATGTTTTTGTTCCTTGAGTTCAAGCAGTTCCAGCTGAAAACGCACTCTGTCAGTCATTTCTCCTTGAGTGGATTTGTGTTTACAAGCTGAAGGAACTAAACTGTCGTTGACCACAGATGTCATTGTCTCCGCGCCCTGCTGTCCTGACAGAGAATTGCTTCACAACGCTGATGTTGGGTAATTTCTAATATTGCGTCTATATTGCCTCAAAGAAAGTCAGAACACACACACAGAGGGATCATATTCATAATTTGGTAAATTGTAAACAACCCTTAACCATACAACATCGAAATACTCTGCAAAGGGAAAATACTTTGCAGAGGGTGAGAGAATCAAACACACCAGACACAACGGCAGTTTGCTCACACATTAGGCAAAGCCTTAGAGCTCCTTTTATTTAGGAAGACACACCCAGAAGTTTACACAATTCTTCAGCTGACCGGTAACTTAATCAACATTCTTTAGAATCAACTGTCCGGGGTAACTTCATCAACACATATTGTTGGACCTTCATCTTGTCTCAGGAAGTGATCACAGAAGCCATTCTTCACCACTCTAAAATGTGATCAAAGAAGATCAATGACCTTTCGTTTAAACAAATCCTGCAACGTTCTTTAGACCTCAAAAAGGTACAATTATAAAAATACCCAACAGCTGACACATCAACGGAGAAATATAACAGAAAAGTGTCTCCGTCAATGTGTGTGAATTTGCTGACGGAGAGCTATAAACAAGGCTGGGGGAGCTCAGAGGAGAACTGATGGGGTTTGGACGTCTAATTGGGCCTCATGGTTCCGTCCTTTAGCTTTAACTTCCATGATTGCAGGGATTGCGCAACACTTCGTATCAACTCCAAGACAGAGAAAGAGTCAGGTTTAAAAAGTAAAAAGATTTATTTCTAAACTAATTAAACAAGACTAACTTTAAACACCATGTGATGATGAACTAAGGTGGGGTAAGACTGAGGGTGGTGTGTGTGTGAAATATGTTCAGAACCAGCAAATCCGGAGAGACTATTAGTTCTGATGGGAGTGAAATGGTGTTTCGCTCTAAGCTTTGGTTTGGACATTATAACACACACTGAGACGCCATCTGTCGGTCTGCGTACCCCAACGGAAATCCCCGTTTAGATCCGGAATGTCGGGGGTCCAACTTTAGACCCTCTTGGAACCGACGCCTGTAGATATGCAGCGATTGCTGACCATTCTGGTCTTGAGTTACTCCCAGGTCACGACAGTTTATTGGCATCAGCGAGACCCTGAAGGGTCGTGATGGTTCAGCTTTTATTCTGAAGGAACCGTTGCAGCAGGTGGAACATGCAACAGATTTAATCCAGCTTGTCGTTCGGTTCTTTTGGCTTTAAGAGGACAGTTACGGATTGGCCACTCCGATAACTTGTCTAGAACGCTTTGAACTCAAGTTAAGATGACGTGGGGCATAGTTTTATCATTTGGATGTTTTGATTTATGGTCGAATCAGGATTTGACAACAAGAGGGGATTTACCAAGCACCAATAAAACCACGCCTCTCGTCAGATCTGGAAGGTTCTGATTGGATCAGAAACAAAGAAATGTGTCATGTGACTTTAACATTACGTGTGATCAGTCTAGTGTAAATATTTAAAGTTATATTTCTTATTAAATACTATCATAGGAGTATAATATCAAGTGATTAATTTTCTCATTTCACAGACTGATTGAACATTAGCTTCACATGATTATTTGGACTAACAGACATTATTTGATTATTATTTAAAGAGAAAAGTTCTTTGTCTTCTTTCTTCTTTCCTGTGCTGTCCGAGGAAGCAACAGTTTAGATAAGAGCACAGAGCGTGAGTGGCCTTGGCCCATATCTTGTAGATTAGGCTTGTGTCAGAAACTTGTGTTTCTGCTTGGGCGGAACCAATAGAGCAGGGCCTTTAGGTCAAAGATGGACAATTCATCACGCTACACACACACACACATAGATATGTAAAACATTCTTAAAGTAAGTTTATGTAGTTGAAAGCTGCTTAAGATTTACTAGCACAAGCAGTTAACGCTGTCCAAATCATGTTTGAATCAACAGCATTTTATCCCTCTCAGGCTCAAAATAAGTTGTGATAAAAAGACAAACAACTAAGGGGGCTGCATGGTGGCGCAGTGGTTAGCACTGTTGCCTCGCAGCACGAAGGTTGCAGGTTCGAAACTCGGCGGCGGCCTTTCTGCATGGAGTTGCGTGTTCTCCCCATGCATGCGTGGGTTTCCTCCAGGTACTCCGGTTTCCCCCACAGATCACAACATGCCCTGTAGGTTATACATTGTAAGTCGCTTTGGATAAAAGCGTCTGCTAAATAAATAAACATAAACAAACATAAGCATACTTCTGAGTTAAAAAATGCTCATGAAATACGTGTGTGGAGTAACCGGGTAGGTAGGTTTTAACTGTTGCACATCTGCAACGCCTGCCTCCAGAGGGTTAATATTAGCAAGTAAAGCCACTTTAGTGGAGCTGCTGCAGTTGCTTTTAAAAGTTGGAAAGATGCTTTGTGAGTCTATGGAAACATCACAAGACAAAGTCCATGTTGGGGGAAACGTCACGCTGTCAGTCCAAGTTATTGTAAGTCTCTTTTCCCCCCATTGTTTACTATTATATTTGTTGTGATTATTTGTGATACTGTGTTTGCTTCAAATTGAAAATACGAAATCAATAATGAAGTCTATAATTAGTTATTTTGGTGGGATGATCATCTTGACCTATTCTCTGTTTTGCTCATCAGACCCTAAGAAGGACTGAGTACCAGAACCCACAAGAACAGCTGGTTGGAAGCTGTGTTTTGTTTAACCTTTTAAATAAAATCAACTGTGGGTGCATCAAATAGCAGAGTGGAGAAGTTAAAATGCTAATTTGCTTAATCACAGATTCCAGAGTTTCAACCGAGATATTTTTTAGCACAAATATAAGACACTTTTGGGGCATAAAATATCTTATTTAATGAAAAAATAACTTCTAAATGAAATGTTGTGTGGCTCCCAGCTGTGATTTTTCACTCATTCAGACAGAGTTGCTGTGAAGCCTGAATTGTGGTGTAGCCCACAAAGGAATCAAGTCCCGAGTGGAACCATTCAGCAGCACATCAGGCAGCCATAAAACGCTGTACTCCTGCTGGGTATGGAGCCAAGATGGCTGAGACAGCAAGGTTTGAAGATTTGTTAGAAGAGCTGAGTTCTCCACCTGCTTCCTGGCAGCGATCTGCCACACACCACCCGTCTAAAAACAGCACTTGCATTAGCTAACAGTCCTGCATGTCTCTTGCTATGAGCTAGCTCATCTTGGCAAAGGCAAATCTATGATGAGAACATGAATTTATGTTTGGATGAACGCGTATTCTGACTATATTCTGGGTTGTAACTATTTAGAGAGGGCTTTCTTCATTGTGGATTATTTTGTGTGTTTAGGACGTAGTGGATGCAGATTAGATGTTCTCTCTGTGCATGTGTGGGTTTTCTCTGGTTTTTCATCATAATAACTCATTAATATTTAAGTAACAACATATATTTGGCACTTTTTTCCAATGGAAGTTTGAGGATTGCACTAATCCTGTTAACATGAAAGAGATTTAAGAAAACTGGGAATACAAGCAAACATAATTTTTATATGTTGTTCCTTATTTCTGACTTTAGTCTTCTGAAAGGATGTTCCATCTACCTGGAAGATGTTAAGCAGCTGTTTGGTGGGCGGGAGGTGTTCCTCTGGGAGGATGTTTGGGTATCATTCTTTTTTCATGGCCGTGTTCTGAAGCTAAACTTTGGGTGAATTCACTCCCTGGCCAAAGAAGGGCCCCCACCAGTGAATTATCTCATGATGCCTTGCTGTTGGCAGGACACAGAACCTTTTCATCTCCTGAAGATCCTGCTTCCTGATGACCCAAACAAGGTTTTACTCATATAGATGCTTTTCTTCCAGTGCAATCCTAGACTTTTAGAAGATCAGCATGTCTGTTTTCTTGAAGATAAGTGGTTTCTTTGTTGCTCATCTTGGCACAAGGCCATCATCTAAGGCAGTGGTTCCTAACCTGGGGGTCCCGACCCCCACAAGGGGGCGCCAAAGCCTCTCAGTGTGTCATCAGGACCTCTCCACTTTAAGGGGTTAAAACTTCATTTATTACTTGTTTATAGCCTACATTTTGCTCACATTTTTTTTTCATGAGTGAAAAGTTTACTGATATTAAGACAGGAAATAATTAGTACAGAAAAAGTAACACACTTTTAAGAACATTTTGCTCAGCTCACTGTTTTATTTTCAAGTGTCAAAAGTTCATTAAAGATAGGACTGGTTGATTAATCACAGCCTTTACAGTAAATAATCTAGTATAAACAGTAATATACACATTTAAGTACATTTTGCTCAGTGTATTTTTTATGTGTCAAACATTTATTTAAAGGAATGATTGATTTATCAGTGTTTACAAGAAACAATGTGTTCAGAAAAGTAATACAAACTGTCAAGCACATTATGCTCTGTTTGGTTTTGTTAATGACTTTGTTCTGTACTGGAGCCTACTATTACTGTTATCTATTGAATCAAAGCATATTAAAATGTGCTTTAACAATTCTATCATTTCTTAATAATGTTTGTACTGGAAGAGAGAATTGGGAGGGGGTCGTCAAAATTTTTACTGGTAAAAAACAGGGTCCCTTGGGAAAAAGGTTGGGAACCACTGATCTAAGGCCTAGTCCACACGTAGCCGGGTTTTTTTTAAACGAATATCCGCCCCTCCAAAAACTTGCATCCACACCACCTCGTTTAAAAAAAAAAACTCTGTCCACACGTACCCGGATAAATACGTTGTTAAGGACATGCCAGACCTGTAGGCGGCAGTACTTCCCCCGTTCTTAACCTCGTCCTTCGTCTGTGGTCTTCCGCAAGGAGCAATAATTCCGCTTGCAAAAACAAACAAGCAGAAAGCGCTTGGACAATTGATAAAGCGAGCGCAGCTCTGAGGGCATCCATGCTGTCGGCTAGTGTAAACACAGGTCGCACTCGTGATGTCAGCTTTTTTTGTCGTGGAAAGTGACGTTGCAGACCTTAAAACTCCGGTTTTGTCCGTCCACACGCAGACACCCAAAATGGAGAAAATGCAGATCTTCACTTTGGCCGGAGTTTTTAAAAAGATCCGTTTTCGTGTGATAAAACGTAGAAAAATATCTACGTTTTTGCAGATTCCTGGCTACGTGTGGACAGGGCCTTAATGTCTTCTCCTCATTGTGCTGCAGATGGCCTTCATACCTTCCTGCTGCCATCCTAAGAAAGGTCTGCAGTAGTGGTTCCCCAGCCTGATGACTTTAGGAGGTGGTCCTGGTGCTCCTGGAGTTTCCTAAGCACTTGAATCTGTCTTGCTTTTCTTACCTGGTCATTAATTCCAAGCATCATGTTCATCATAGTGCTACAGAGCAAACAATGTCAAACAACAAACACAACATCCCCAGTCATTCACCAGTGGCAACAATGATTAGTCCAGCAGTGGAAATGGCTGCTTGAGTTCATCGTGAATATTGGGCTGTGTGCGTAATGGCCAACTCATCAGCTAAAGCCTCAGTTAGCAGTCAGAGCGAGGCTGCATCCATCTTACCAATTGTGCCTAATGAGATATCGATCACAAACATCCACTTCCATCAATATTTCTATAGATTCCTCGCACTCAGACGTGGTACACTACAGCTGCATGCACAGCCGGCAACATATCATACAGGATGTTAAGGGCCCGTCGTGTTCTGTTCATCGTTGCTGCCTTTGTTGATTTTCCTTCCACATCTTTGCTTTATCCCATGAAGCACAGAGCCATGGCATCTCAGTCCTCCTCTTTCCCATGTTAAAGCTTTATCTGCGGTTTCTGCTGGACCGTTGGAACCTTATGTGTGTGAACATGAGAATGAGGAGCTCACTATGTCTGTTTACATCAGCCAACTTAGTTTGCTCTACGATAATCATCGTAGGACACCTGAGAGGAAGAGAACAGGATGTTTCTGAGTTTCTGTCCCGAGTCCTGCAGCAAGGTTGGGCCTCCACAGGAAACACACGTGATGAGGTGAAGCGGGTGGTTCGATCCCTGATGTGAACTTTGCCGCTTTTGCTTCTGTGGTGGTTTGAAATCAGAGGCATTCAGGTTTTTTTCCCCTTTATTTTGTAAAAACACATTTATTTACCTAATGCAGCCTGCATCTGGATGGGTTCTCACACTCTTTAGGGATGAAGCAGGAGGAAGCAAATGCCCACATCACTCAGATGGAAGATAAAGCTGTGGGGGATAGATGCTTTGTGTGTGTGTGTGTGTGTGTGTGTGTGTGTGTGTTTACATTTGTTCTTTTTTTACAGCATTCAGAAAAAGCTTACCATACATGTTGTGCTTTTATTTTTCTCTCCACGTGGCGTTTTCTCCTTCTGCTCCTTCCCTCTGCGGCGGAGAATGGGATTTTAAAATGGCTCCCCGCCCGTTCTGGCTCACAGCGAGAGCGACAACCAGACAGGCCTTTACACTTTTACTGGGGGTCCTTCATCTTAGGGGAGGGGGGGGAGGTATGGAGGAGCAAAAATCTTTACCTGCTGCTTCTGCTTTTAAGCCCAGGATATTTGTACGCGAGCATGCACGAACAATGTGTGCAAATTTAAAGGGGCTGTGTGTCTTTGTGCAAAAGTAGAAATGTCGGGATGTGATATCTGTGTCATACTTCCTTCCTGATTCTGTATCCTTTGCTGAAGAAACTAAAACAATCTTATTTTGAGCGTTTGGGAGTCTCCACTCGTGCTGATTCTGATCCCCAGCTGATCATCTGGTGCATCTTTAGTCTCATTTCCTGTGACAGAGCTGGACGCTTTGTGCAGCACCATGTCCAGCATGCTTATACAATTTAAAGCCTATATTTTTGTTAGTTTCTGCTAATTTGGGCTAATTTAAGACCTTTTACAGTGAGTTCAGCCAACATGCTTTATTTAAAGATGATGTTGACTTGACCCAGATGCCTGCTGCACAGTGATGTTTTCATAATCACACGAGGCAGTTACATTCCCATCCTCATCAACATATGAACTGTTTTTAGTCCTGAATAGCATCACTCAACTTGTTTACTCTAGTCTAACAAAGTCAGAAAGAAGTGGCTTTGTTTCACCACTTTCAACAATGAGATTTTGTTACCTTCATCTAAATAGCGCTTCATACAAGCAACTAGTGGTGAGTGGTGGATATTTATAAGCCTCCTTTTTCCCTTGTTCTGTCAATCAGTGTAGAGGAGGGATTTTGGTAGGAAAGCTTTGGCTCACCTACAGCTCTTGTAATCTTTTCAAAATGAAACCGCAATGGTAGAAAATCTGGAGGAGGCAACGTTTTTGTTGGCAGGTGTTGCTGTGCACCCCTGACTGAACGAGGAAACTACTTGGAGTGCGTTAATACCTCTAATGGTTGCATTGACAGAATGGAAAAACAAATAAATTAAAAAATGGTCCAGTTTCACTCAAAGTCTGAGAAACAACTCCTCTAATCAAACTCATTACTCAGAAAACCACAACAATTTCCATCCAATAAACCTGAATAACAACAGGGACAGCAGTAGCTCAGGAGGCAGGTTGTCCAGTTGTTGTCCAGTATTCGGAAGGTTGCAGGTTCGATCCCGGCTCCCATCAGATAGTGCTGCTGTTGTTTCCTTGGGCAAGACACCTTACCTGCTGGTGGTGGTCAGAGGGACTGGTGTTGCCAATGCTTGGAAAGCCTCTCCTCAGTCAGTGTGGCCCTGGGCAGCTGTGGCTACAATGTAACTCATCACCATCAGTGTGTAAATGTGTGAGTGAGTGGATGAATGATGCATTGTTGTGTAAAGCGCTTTGGAGTCCTCTGACTCATTAAGATGCTACACAAGTGTGAATCATATCATTTATCAGTAGATTATACTGTTTTCAGCGGCGGCATTTACAAACACCGGAGTAAAACCGTCACCTAACATGACTGGTTTGTGTGCTAGTGCCGCTGTCAGCTCCTTACATAGTTTCCAGTTGACTTGTGGACTTGTGTAGATGCTGGAGAGAAGTGGAGAAGCAAGTGAAAGCAGCTACTTCAGGACCATGGACAGGGCTTTGAGAGGGGAACACTCAGGTCAACCGCCTGGAGCTTCTGCTGGAGGGAAAACGCATATTAGCTGCCTATTACATAGCGTGTGTGTGTGTGTGTGTGTGTGTGTGTGTGTGTGTGTGTGTGTGTGTGTGTTTGTGTGTGTGTGTGTGTGTGTGTGTCTGAGCACACACGTTGAAGACGCCGTGGTGAAGCAGAGAGACAGGACACGGCCAGACAAAAAGATAAGTGGTTCTACAAGGGAGGGGGGAGATGGGAGGTGGGAGGTCAGTGGGGGGGGGGGGGGGATATGGGGAAGGCAGGATTGTAGTCAACACTCTGTGGCGCGCTCTTCAGCTAATGAGGGAGGCAAGGGGTCAGCATCTAACTACACAAAGATAATGACCGTCTCTAGAAACCATGGCAACAGCAGCCATCCTGCATGCTGCCTCACCCCCTCACCGTGCTCTCATCCTCCCTCACCCCACCAAAATGAATTTTATTATTAAAAAACCTCGCTCTGAGGAAAATCAATGCAGAGCTGTTTTGTCCCTTAATAACAGCTCAGACATTGCATCTGTCCCCATGCAGCCAGGAGACATGCATAAAACATGGTGCTGCAGCCCACACCTGAAAACACATTAAAGATCATTTTCTGCTTCTGTTGTGGACGTAAAAGAAGAAGTGCCACGTCGCAGAAAAAGTAACACCTCTCCTGAGAAAGGTGTACTAATTTCAACTTGAGAGAGAGCGAGCGAGGGAGAGGCCGGAGCAAATAATGGAGGGAGAAACAAGAGCTAAACGCAGATCTGACTGAGTCAAACATGTAAACGGAAGACAGGAAACATGAAAAAACACCACATTTAATGTGTCGAAATTCAGCGTTAAAAGAAGAAAGCAGGTAATCTACACTCGGAATATCAGCATTAATTCATCCGTGTGTGTGTGTGTGTGTGTGTGTGTGTGTGTGTGTGTGTGTGTGTGTGTGTGTGTGTGTGTGTGTGTGTGTGTGTGTGTGTGTGTGTGTGTGTGTGTGCTTGTGCCTGCTCATGTGTGTCAGCTTGAACTTCTGACAACATAATTACACATGGAGGCTGTGGATGAAGATGTAGCTTAGAGTCTGTCTGTGTGAAAGTATGTGGTTAGGAAGCATGATATGTGGCTGAACACACACACACACACACACACACACACACACACACACACACACACACACACACACTTCACTTGCAGCAGTACATTAGCACCATGGACAGCGGCCGACCCATCAGAGTCCAATTAGAGCTGCTGAAACCAGTCAGCCAGTTAGCCAAACACAGACTGCTGTGCTGGTTGAGGACGGAGATGGTTCTGTGGAACAGAAAAGGAAACACTCTGTTTTAATGGCAAGTAGGAGGCTGACTTTTAATGAGGGATGTGATGGTGTCATTTGGTACTTGATACCCTGTCTGGCCATTAAAATCTCTTAGGAGGGAGCACCTTGTGATTTGTACTAGTTATGGTTCCAGATTTATAAGGTGATTGACTGAGATGAACCGTCTGCATAATACTTCACTCTGGCACCTCGTACTTTTTAGAGTTTGGTGTAAAACTTTACCCAGTTGTGGTGATGGCTACAGATGGGTGGCAACACCTGATAATTAGGAGGGTTTCCTTTACACATAACATAAAAAAGAAATGAGCAGGAGCCCTATTTTAGCATTATTGCTATCACATAATTATGCATGTACACCTACGCCATGGTCCTTAATTTAAGGTTTCAGAAACATAGTCAAAGGGATCATTTTTCAAATGTAATTTACTTCATGTGTAAAAGCTAAAAGATCCTTCCATCCTCACACTATGGATTCATCTGTTCAAATTAGGTTTTATTTGAGGAAAAGTATTAAGTTGCAGTTACTTTATTTACTTAAAATATTGTTATGTTGCATTGCAACAATCATTTACTTGAAACCAACGTGTGTTTTTTTATGTTTAAGAAGTCTTGCTGATTTAAAATAGTCAGGGGAAGTAAAAAGGCACACTGAATAAAAGTCTAGTTCAATGTCTGAGGGTCAGTTTGAACATAACAACATAAAACCAGCTTTTTTCTGATGGATCCAAATCTGAAAAAAATGTGTTAAAACATCAGAGATTTAGTCACGGCTGTGCTCAGCACTGAAAAAGCAAACTTGTAGGATTTACTTAATTCAATTATGGAAAGTGGTTGCACACAATTGTTTTGCTTTAGTTGCAAGTAAAATGTTTAAGTAGAATTAACAGAAGTTTTTCATTTTAAACAAACATGTATATTCTGTGTTACTACAAATTGATAGAAACATGTTTTCATTAAGTAATTTGAGCTCTTCAAACATTTTAATTCAACATGATTTTGTCACTTTGTTCCAACAGTATTGTTTCACTTTGTTTCAACACTATTCCGTAACTTACTCTATTACTAATGGGTCACTTTATTACTACATGTCTTCTACATATTCAATTTTTATAATATATTATAAAGTCAATTACTACCGTTTTTCTACTTCAACTCAAGTCAGATCATGGAAATGAAAATAAAAATAAAAAAAAGTAATTATCGAAGAGAACAAAAGCATTCTGCTTTGACAAGATTAAACAATACAAACAAACTATGGCTGTTAGCTCAAGAGTCCTAACAGACAGAAGCAAAGGCCTCTAAGAAGCTTTCCATAATGAGTAAGATGGTAATTATTTGATAAATATTTGATGATTAGTTAAAACTAACACTTTTACAGTAAAACACACTTCAAAACGCTGGAAACATCCCTTTATTTACCACATTAGACATGCCACACCCCTTCAATGCATCCGTTTTCGCCAATTCCTATTTGTTAACCGATGGTGTCAGACTTCTCATTTATAAAAAAAAAAAGTTATAAAGCCTGCATTATTCTCCCTGTAGCTTTATTTTTAAAATACTTCAACAGTAACAATAACAAGCAGGTTGCAACTGAATGCATTTAACCATAAATTACAGTTGTTAAGACAGTAGCGTGTTTTATTTAGCTGTCTGTTTCCCTTTTAGTGACTGTTGCAGATGAAAAATAGTCCGACCGTGAACACATCACCATTCATCAGAGCAGACAGTGTGTTTCAACGGTGAAACACTTTGATTTGGAAAAAAAATGTTTATTTTTTTGCTTGTAAAATTGAACTGACAATAGTGGCAAATATAAAACATCAAAGCTAAACATTCAAATGTGTTTTATGGAAGTAAAAGTACATTTAATAGGGAAAATAACTTTAAAACCAACATTATGTGATATTTTTATGAGCATAATTTAAACCCTTTGTTGTGAAATATTTCTGAGAATGCCTGAACCGGAATCGGAACCAGGGCTCCTTCCTTCCTGGTGTGAAGAGTAGAACATAAACGTCGTAGCAAAGAGTAACGAGGAGGAGGCAAACGGGACTCTGGTTAAAAATGCTAGAAGAGGTCTAAATGTTCCAGGGCAGTGGAGGGGATCAGAAATGTGCACACACATTGTCTTGTCAAACATGGCGTTAAGCATATGCATCCAGACCTGACATGGAGCAGCTTTTAGCATCATGTCGACGAGATAATGAGAGGGTTATTTCCCACATCATCGATCTCTCTCTCCTACTTTGGTTTTTTTTCTTCCTGTCTCAGTTTCTTACCACGCTTTCTGAAATGGTGTCTCTGATTTTTATTAAAGTTCTTCTGTTAACTGCAGATTTGTTTTATGTCTCTTTGTCTTCAGGCTTGCACATCTTACCCGGTAACACTCTCCTTGCACATGTAGCACAAATGTTATGTCTTACTTTAGCTTTGTAGCTTCAATGCTTTTCCCCCTAATTCCGTTAAAGCGTTGGTCGTGTCAAAAAAATAAATAAAAACAAACTCAAACATCCGACGCTCTTTTTTCCTTCCCCTCGTGTCTTTCCAGATGTTCTCGGAGGAATCGCTGTGAGCGGGCAGACGAGCCGTACCGCTTCGCCGCCTCTCTCGGCCAGTGTGTGAAGGCCACCGTCTATCCAGACAGCATCGCTGTGTCAGAGCCGAGCGTTCCCGTGAGTTCACGCGCACACACACACACACACACACACACACACACACACACACACACACACACACACACACACACACACACACACACACACACACACACACACACACACACACACACACACACACACACACACACACACACACACACACACACACAGCCTACCTTAACAAAGTAAAGCAAAGGCGGCTGGACATGTGAAGATGTTTATGTTAGCTGAGCCGCTTCCTCGGTTCTGACTGGAAGTTTGTAAGTTTCAAGGTCATAAACTGTTGTGTGGCCTTTCCTCTTGTGCTTTGTTGAACTTTTATACCACCGCCGTTTTTTATTTTATTTATTTATTTATTTATTTATTTATTTATTTATTTGAAAGCAGAACTGTTTAAATAAGCCAACACAACAGTCCACTAGAGCCTGATTGTGGCTGATGCATAAACATTAGATGGGGAGGTTTTGTGAGAGCTGCATGTGGGCGTTTTAGGCATGCATATGTTCACTCGTTACCGAGAAGCCAGTATGCGTGCCAAGATGTGTCGGTGTGGGCGGGCGTGTAGGTGGTAAAGTTGCCCGGGTGCAGAAGAGTACAGTACATCATTTCCACACGGACCGAGCGTAAACGGGCAGAGATCACCGGAGAGCGTTGAGAGGAATTCTCTTCATCTTCAGGAGGAACACTGACACAAGCTTTGGCTTCACAAACCCACTCTGGCACAGGGTCACTGCAGACTCATTTTCACTCTCTTGATTGAGTGGCCTACAGCAGCTCTGAGATGCTTCAAGATGTAAAATGAATCTGGAGCCACATGAAAAGGTTCTCACAGAGTTGTTTCAATGAAAAAATACAAAAAAAATCAAGAGATTCCCAAAACCTGGTGTTGCTATCTGGAAAATCTAGGATCTTGGACAATGGTGTAAACTCAGTTTGTCAGCTTCTCACGGTGTGCATGGTGATGCTGGCTTCTTTGTTTTGACTTCAATGTTTTTGGATTCTAAGATTACAGCAAATTCTCATTTAAATGCATCTGCAGCAAAACGCATAAAAAAAAACAATAACAAGTGTGCTGCGTGAAGTAATCATCTTATAATGATGACGAGCATACAGATACATCCCAGTGGTAAAAATATGTATTTCTATTAACCCTTTGATGCGTGAATTATGAAATCTTCAACCATGATTTTTTAACAATTTTTTTCATTCATCTTTAGGTGTGAATGAAACAAATTTCAACAAATATCTTTTGTAACATTTTGTTAATTTACAAATAATTTATTACATGTCCATCTCAGTGGACAGCGTGAATTCTGACCTTGGAATATTTTGGCTTGGCTTACTGAAGTCCAAATGGAGGGGCTCAAATGCAATAAAGTCTTCAACAGCTGTGCTTAATAGCAAAAATAAATAAATAACAAATTTGAGTACCTGTCCACTGTAGTGACCGTTATGCATCAAAGGGTTAAATGCAAGAATATTGAGAGTTAGAGAAAACCTATTTTAATGAATAAAAAAAAACCTGCTATTTATGGCAGAGCCTGAACCCGTTATAGCTGTGGTACTCAATCCTGGGCCTGGAGTTCCGGTATCCAGCGCGTTTTAGTGTTGCCCTCCTTTAATACAACTGATTTCAATCAGCAGGTGATTAACGCGCTTCTGCAGAGCCCGATGAGCTGCTGCACAGGTGATTCAACCACTGAACCCAGTGTGTTAGAGCAGAGAAACCACTGAAACATGCTGGATACCGGTCTGCCAAGGCCAGGAGTAGTGATCCACTGCTTTAAAGGGTTGTATGCTATTGCGTAATATTTAATATTACATTTCATTAACTCATTCGCTGCCAGCCGTTTCCTGATCGGTAAAGCCCTTCGCTGCCAGTGTTTCTCACCATTGTTACTGTTTTTATAAGAGTCACAGAACGTGTCGACACCAAAACAACCAAAACAAAGCGGAGACTCACCTCTTACATCAGGAAGAATCCGCGCGTTTCGAGAGTTATCCGTTCTTTCATAATCCTTTGTTGAATTGTGATCGGCAGAAGCTTTTCCGGTTCGCCCCTCACTTTTTTCACAGCAGCGGCCCAAAACGATCTCCTAACACATGGATGTTCTGCTTCCCAATCACGTGACGTGTGACGTACGCGGATAGAGATCGGCTTTAGAGCTGGGATGTTTGTTCTCACGGTGTGGGGGCTCGTTCCGACGCCCACACAGTAAAAAAATGCAAATGACAACTTTAGGCGTCATTGGCAGTGGAAGATTTAACGTTTAAGCTGGAAAAAATTGGGCAAAACATTAAACAATAAAATAGATTTTAAAGTTTTTTTTTTTCAGCCAGTAATTATTTCAGCTAGTTTCTTTTAAAAGGTTAAAGTAAATCTTTGTCGTGATAAAAAAAATAAGGTATAGACAGGGTTTGGAGCTATTGGGAGCCCCCAAAATGCTCCCCTGAAAGGGTGATGGGCTCCCCCAGAAGCCCTCAACTGACACACCCAGGGGGAGCCCCAGAAATGGTAAATGGTAAATGGCCTGTATTTGATATAGCGCCTTCTGGAGTCCTGGAACCCCCCAAGGTGCTTTACAACACAATCAGTCATTCACCCATTCACACACACATTCACACACTGGTGGGGATGAGCTACAATGTAGCCACAGCTGCCCTGGGGCGCACTGACAGAGGCGAGGCTGCCGAGCACTGGCGCCACCGGTCCCTCCGACCACCACCAGCAGGCAACGTGGGTTAAGTGTCTTGCCCAAGGACACAACGACAGCGACAGACTGAGCGGGACTCAAACCTGCAACCTTCCGATTACGGGGCGAGCTCTTAACTCCTGTGCCACCATCGCCCCAAAAATGCTCCATTCCCCCACCACCTCTCTCTTATGGCATTGTAATGAATCAGATCCCCGCCCGGACCACTCCCACCACCCACCCCCCATTCTCACAGGCCTCCCCCAGAAGCCTGTGTGTAAAGGATAGATGTACAGTGGTTTGGGTGACACACCCAAACGTTGCTCAGTATCAGCTAAACAGTCCAAGTTATTGTTTTTTTCTTATTTGAATGTCAATTTGTTTTGTCAACCGTAATGAATTGGGTTTGATGCCAAAGCTCAGCCAGCTATAGTTTGACGCAAAATGATTTCTTCCTGAAAGTTTGGTTTGTGGGTTGTTTGTCAGCACTGCTCACACATTGACACAGGCAAAAACATCATCACCGTTCACTGATGGGGATCCCTCTGGAAGCCTGTCACATGAACTCAGGTTTGCCCTTCTCCACACAGACGCTTTTGTTGACGAGAGACTCTGAGGTGTTTGCTGGTTTGCCTCCGGTGCTATAACGGTACACACTGATTGTGTAACTGCCGTGGTTTCATTGTCACCCACAACGTTTCAAAGCAGCTTGATTGCTTGTCCCCTCTTGGCTTGAGGTCTGACTGTCACACGTGCTTAATGCTGCTTAACACGGATTATATCCATGTGAACCAGGTGACTTTATTGACAACGGTGTGCTATAAAATAGAGCCACCTGTTTTATTGGCAGAGCAAGGCTGAGGACTCCGAGTGCTATCAGAAGGTATCGGCATAAACCCGTTTACATCACATGGAGATGAGTTTCTGCTGGGAACAGGGTATCTGCAGGTTTAAGGGAGCCACATTTAAGACTTTTTAAGACCCTTTTTAAGGCCACTTAGACCAAATTTAAGCTATAATTTCCAGCGATTGCCTGGAAACGGTGCTAACCACGTCGCGAACATGGGATTAGCCATCCCGTTACCATTAAACTTTCACTTCCCCATGGCGCAAGCTCCCACTAGCTTAACCAGCTAATGTCCTCATCTAAAAATAGCCCCCTTTCACAACCAACTGAATGTGTACGGTTTCGCTTACGCCAATATCACACACAAAAAAGCTGAACACTAACTAGACATTCATGAAAATTTTATAGAAATTAAAGAATCTTTTTTATTGGGTTTTTGTGGTAATTTAAGACCTTTGGAAACTGCATTTAAGGATTATTTGTCATTTTTAAGGATTTTTAAGACCTTAAATTTGGAAAAGCAAATTTAAGACTTTTTAAAACTTTTTAAGGACCCGCGGATACCCTGTGGGAATCCACAGACCCACTAAACACCTCTGATAGCTACAATCAGTCTGTGACCGGCAGTGTTGGGAGTAATGCGGTACAAAGTAATTAATTACTCTAATGCATTGTTTTTGGCTATAATGTGGTAATGTAAGGCATTACAGGAAAAGAAAATGGTAATATTTACTCGGTACAATTGTCAGTAACGCGGTAATTACAATGCATTTTTAAACCCAGAATCAAGATGTGGGTTTCCTAAAAATTCTAATAGCGCGAAGCCTGAAAAAAGATCCAGTATCCACATATATGACGTCATTTATGGACTCAGCTTTGCGGGCATTCTCTGAGCAGAGAGGACGCAGCGGTAACGGCTCAAATACTCCAGCTGCGTCCTGCGCACGGCCGCTGTTATATTCACAAAATCGCTCCACCAAAACAAAGTAATTCGTGTGCGATCGTTTATATCAGCCCATATTCGCTGGTACTTCATGTACTTTTCAGCTGAGTTCATAATCTGTGCCCCGGTGATTTCAACTCATTGCTGCTGGTTTGGTAGATCCCTTTGGCTGATTAGTTAGAAAGTAGGAAATCTAGGAAACAGTTTTTCTGGAAGACGGAGAAAACATGCAGCATGCAGGAATGTTAGAGAGAGAAAGGGCCAGAAATTATTCAAATAAAATCAAGAAAACAAAACAAAGTGCTTGAAAAGAAAAAAGTAGGTAGATTTATCCCCAATACACATTTTTACCAGTGAAAAGCAATAATATATAAGCATTTAATATTTATACATGTGATAGAATCAGATCACCTCAGAAGTCAGTCCCACATCCAGGGCCGTATCAAGGCATTTGGGGACCAAGGCAAATATAGGCTTGGAGCCCCCACCACCTCACTCCCTGCTCAGTTAATATAAGATGGCAGCGTGCTGAGAGTACAGATTGTTGTTGCTTTTATTTAATAAACAATCATTTTAAAGCCCTGTTATTATATCTGACTGTTTTTAACAGCAACCCTAGCTAGCTCAGACACATCGACATACATATATGGACAATGGGTTTCCATAGACTTGCTCTTGCATTGTGGGGGCTAGCTCAGACACCACATCACCTTCCACATATATGTCATGAGCTCACTGAGCGTCAGATTACCAGATTCATATTGAAGTTGCTTTGGTGAAAGTAACTTAAAGTAATGCAAAAGTAGTGTAATGCCTTACATTTTAAAATCAGTAATATTGTAATGTAATGAATTACTTTAAAATGAGGGTAACAAGTAATAAATAATACATTACAGTTTTGAAGTAACTTGCCCAACACTGGTGACCGATTGGAATCTTAATCAGGGATTGTAGCTGTAGAAGCTGTGTTTCTGTATAAAAGTAATAAATATTTACTGACTTAGCTTCCTGAACCAGTAAGTAGAGCTGTGTCCTGCAGGACTGATGAGTGGGCTTTAGTTGAATACTTTTATAAACCTTTAACAGCTTCACATTACAAGGATTGTTCCACATACATATTTATGATATTCCAGCAGGAATTGACTCACCAGAAACGCTGCTGGTGATATTCACACTCATAAACAATTACAATTAAATAATTGTTTGAAGTGAAATTGAAAAGAAAAACTCAGTTTTGTCTCAACCTGAGTCTCTACAGTTAGCTAATTACAACATATAACATTTGTTTACTCAGATAAATAAATACTTAAAAATGCCAAAACATCTATTTCATGCCAGTTTCATTATTTCTATGCTAGCACTTCAGTGAAGTATTTGTAATATACAGATGAACCATGTAAAACATTTGTCATAATGATCAAAATTAAGAAAAGTACTGGTGTTGCCATGTTTACACACCTCTGTCTGTAGTCCATAATCATGCATCATCAGTCATTTTCCATTCAAAATTGCAATTTCAAACAACACTGTCACGTGTTCGTCAAAGCTGCACTTTAAAAAAAATCATCTGTTGAGCAGATGCAACATCCATCTCAAGCCTGACATGTCTGTTACCAAGGTGACGCCCTCCTGATAATGTGCTGCTGTCACACTGGAAGCTGATTTAACATGAAGTTACATAAGTAAGCCTAAACTGCGCTTCACTGTACAGATCACAACGTTTTTATTCATCGTACATCAGCAGCAGGGCTGCTCGATTATGGCAAAAATGATCATCACGATCTTTAAGTAACGTAGAGTTTCTTTTCTATGTGCTTATGTATTCAGTTATAATATAGCACAGGGCGCAATCAGAGGAAAATAAAATAATAAACAACAAACAAGGAAAAAGATCATCACAAACATAATCCGAGGCGACGGTGGCACAGGAGTTAAGTGCTCGCCCCGTAATCGGAAGGTTGCAGGTTGAAGCTCCGCTCAGTCTGTTGCTGTCGTTGTGTCCTTGGGCAAGACACTTAACCCACGTTGCCTGCTGGTGGTGGTCGGAGGGACCGGTGTCGCCAGTGCTCGGCAGCCTCGCCTCCGTCAGTGCGCCCCAGGGCAGCTGTGGCTACATCGTAGCTCATCTCCACCAGTGTTGAATGTGTGAGTGAATGGGTGAATGACTGATTGTGTTGTAAAGCGCCTCGGGGGGTTCCAGGACTCTAGGAGGCGCTATATCAAATACAGGCCATTTACCATTTATTTGAGCCATGGACATAATTGTCACTTTAGAAGTGGGGGGACACGGGGGGGTGGGGGGGTGGGGGGGGATATCTTTACAGTATGTTCTAATGGGAAACAGGCTTCAACACAAACGGTTGTTTTCCACTTGGTCCTAGAGCTCAACCAGTGTCAATTTAATATAGTGTAATATTGTTTCTGGATGGTAAAAAGTGCAGGGGTCAAAACTTGACCCCCCAAATTACGTCCATGCTTTGAGCAAAAAGCCAACACACTTGTTCGTAGTTTACGAGCAGACATTTATTCCCACAACCTGCTGCATAATAACGATGTCGTCCTGTCCAGCTTTGCTGCAGGAGTGTGTACATCAGCATGATGCAATGTGAGAAATAGGAGTTGTGGAGTGGGAGCACAGGAAGACGGTCAAATACATGTCTCACTCCCACCACCAGAGTTTGCAGCCCTGATAAAACATGGCTTGCTGTATTTAGCTTTTAGAACTGGTTTTGTGAGTGAGTGAGATTCACAGAGAGGTGTTGCTGATTGGTCGGTCAATGTGTCGTTGTCATGTTTCACATGCGTGCAACGTTCCCTTTCCTAATCCTGGAAGGATGGCCCTGAGCGCAGGCTGAGTGTTGCGCCAACCTGCAGAGAATATCAAGGATAAAGTTAAACATGAAAGTAGCTTTGGGTTACCAGAAACGTCGCTAGGTTGTTTGCTACGTGCTTTTAGGGGAAAAAAGTGAAGAAGGGAGTCTGGAAAATGGTTAAAAATAGCGACAAGTTAAGTAGGCAACACTGTGTCAGAGGTGTGCTCGATTTGCAACTCGGAGGGTGAGAGGAAACAGTGAGGGGGTGGGTGGGTGGTTGAGGGGCAAATAATCCGCTTATTTTAAAAAAATATATATCGTTCTAAATCCAGATCGTAATTGTGGTTGAAATTCCGTTTATCAGGCAGCCTTAATCAACAGTAGCAACAGAAAACAAAGTTCTGCAGATGCCTTTTAGTTCCGTTCCACTTATTTGACCCTGTTATCTACTTTACAACGATCCATTTGTGACATGCAGACGTTATTCTTCGTCTTTCATATCAACCATGTCTGCAAACAAGATTTGCAAACATGGCCCCTTTGCAGAAAGACAAGGGGGATACAATCTGAGAAGGGAATTAAATTAGAAACAACGTCTTGCTTGAATAAAACTTAAAAGTATGGTAAAGGGCTTGTATTTAATACAGCACCTTCTAGAGTCCTGGAACCCCCCCCAAGGTGCTTTACAGCACAATCACCCATTCACACACACCCTCACACACACACACACACACACACACACACACACACACACACACACACACACACACATACACACACACACACACACACACACACACACACACACATTGTGTTTGCGATGATGAGCTAAAGTGGAGCCAGAGGGATAGGTGAAATAAGCAATACCTCTTCCTATTCCTTTTCAGAATATTTTAGTTTGTGTTACTTTAATTTAAGTTGGAAAGTTCTATATGGTAATGCAATTTTATATATATTTTTTACGTACCACATCTGTTTTTTTTTCTTTCGTTATCTTTGTGAATTAAATATTAGTTAACCTTGTTTGAAAATAACAAAAAAAAAAACTAAACAAAGAAATAAAAGGTTGACTCACCTTTCCATTCACAAACTCCAGTGATCTCCATTACAACAGCGCATGTGGGTAACAGGACAGAGAGCAATAACAAGGAAACCATTAAATTACCCTCACTAAACATCTCCACCAAGTATGCTGGTTGCTGCAAAGCTGCAAAAACACCCACCACCACCACCAGCAGCACCACCACCACCAGCAGTAGGACCATTACCACCACCACCGCCAGCACCAACACCACCACCACCACCAGCAGCAGCACCACCACCACCAGCACCATCAGCAGCAGCACCACCAGCACCAGCAGTAGCACCAGCACCACCTCCACCACCGCCAGCACCACCACCAGCAGTAGAACCAGCACCACCACCAGCAGTAGAACCAGCACCACCACCAGCAGTAGGACCATTACCACCACCACCAGCAGCACCAGCACCACCAACAATACCACCACTAGCAGTGGCACCAGCAGCACCAGCACCACCGCCAGCACCACCACCACCACCAGCAGCAGTAGGACCATTACCACCACCACCAGCAGCACCAGCACCACCAACAATACCACCACTAGCAGCAGCACCAGCACCACCGCCAGCACCACCACCACCACCAGCAGCAGTAGGACCATTACCACCACCACCAGCAGCACCAGCACCACCAACAATACCACCACTAGCAGCGGCACCAGCAGCACCAGCACCACCAGCACCACCGCCAGCACCACCAACAATACCACCACTAGCAGCAGCACCACCACCAACAGCAGCACCACCACCACCAGCACCACCAACAATACCACCACTAGCAGCGGCACCAGCAGCACCAGCACCACCACCACCACCAGCACCACCACCATCAGCACCAGCACCACCATAAGCACCACCACCACCAGCAGCAGCACCAACAATACCACCAGTAGCAGCAGCACCAGCACCACCACCACCATCAGCACCACCACCACCACCAGCAGCAGTAGGACCATTACCACCACCACCATCAGCTCCACCACCACCACCACCACCACCACCAGCAGCACCACCACCACCACCAGCAGCAGTAGGACCATTACCACCACCACCGTCAGCTCCACCACCACCACCAGCACCACCAACAATACCACCAGTAGCAGCAGCACCAGCACCACCACCACCAGCA
Source organism: Nothobranchius furzeri (assembly GCF_043380555.1). Taxonomy (NCBI): domain Eukaryota; kingdom Metazoa; phylum Chordata; class Actinopteri; order Cyprinodontiformes; family Nothobranchiidae; genus Nothobranchius; species Nothobranchius furzeri. The sequence continues at coordinate 38,022,404 of NC_091755.1, forward strand.
GCAGCAGTAGGACCATTACCACCACCACCATCAGCACCACCACCACCACCAGCACCACCAACAATACCACCACTAGCAGCAGCACCAGCACCATCAGCACCACCACCAACACCAGCACTGCCACTAGCAGCAACAGCACCACCACCACCAGCAGCAGCAGTAGGACCATTACCACCACCACCACCAGCACCACCAACAATACCTCCACTAGCAGCAGCACCAGCACCACCAGCACCACCATCAGCACCACCACCAGCACCACCACCAGCACCAGCACTGCCACTAAAAGCAACAGCACCACCACCAGCAGCAGCACCACCATAAGCACCAGCACCAGCAGCACCACCAGCACCACCATAAGCACCAGCACCAGCAGCCCCACCAGCACCACCATAAGCACCAGCAGCACCACCATAAGCACCACCACCATAAGCACCAGCAGCACCACCATAAGCACCACCACCATAAGCACCAGCAGCACCACCATAAGCACCACCACCATAAGCACCAGCAGCACCACCATAAGCACCACCACCATAAGCACCAGCACCAGCAGCCCCACCAGCACCACCATAAGCACCAGCAGCACCACCATAAGCACCACCACCATAAGCACCAGCAGCACCACCATAAGCACCACCACCATAAGCACCAGCACCACCATAAGCACCAGCACCAGCAGCCCCACCAGCACCACCATAAGCACCACCACCATAAGCACCAGCAGCACCACCAGCACCACCATAAGCACCACCACCATAAGCACCAGCAGCCCCACCAGCACCACCATAAGCACCAGCAGCACCACCAGCACCACCATAAGCACCACCACCATAAGCACCAGCAGCACCACCAGCATCAAGGAAGGCAGAAGAACAGCAAGAGCTACTTTACTTTATGTAGCAGCCATATTGTCTTTGTGTGTTCATGTGGGGATGTTTGCATGAGTGTTTATGTGTATATGTGTGTTTGCCAATGATGAGAGCTAATTAATGTGAGAGGTTACTCAGGGAATTCCAAACTGAACAAAAGACATTGATTGCTGTGATTGCTGTAATCAAGGATCTCTCTGACACCTCGGAGTGAAGCATCCCAAACACGGGGTGAAAGGAAAACGGGAAGACGAGAGGTCCTCAGCAGAAAAGGAGGAATCTTCCCTCCACTGGATGAGTATCAGAGGAAGGCGGCTAACAAGGGAGGCAGCGTGGTCTGCTGCCGAGACAGTCGCGCCTCCTGAAAGACCTGCTGTTAAGCTGCTCAGCTGCCTTTTCTGTCCCAGTAGCCCCACGGTGTTTAGGAACAAGCAGATAAAACAAAGAAAAACTTCAAACGCCACGGCCAAAAAATAACAGCTAATAGAACGCAGCTGTGAAATGCCATGGTGATAATTATTCAGAAAGCTTCTGTTGACTGGAGAGCCAGATCACACACCCTGAGCACAAGATGTGTATTTATAATCAGAGCTGCTGAATGGTCCGGTCCTGGTGCCTCTGTGCTGCTGTATTTTCATGTTGTTTTGCATTATGGAAATATCATTTTGTCTCGGAGAAACTTCAAAATCCAAAGGGCAGAATGAACTTTTATAAAAATGTACTCATAGGCTGATGAAGGACATCTTCTGCAGCTGGATGTGGGGTGTAGAGTCTGTGTTCAGTCCCATGTCCCCCACATGCTGGCTCTAAAACAATTCTTGGCAAAGCCGACTGCAGCTCTGACTACAGCAGTGCTCCTTCAGTCCTTGTGTTTGGAGCTTGTACTGCTGCTCTCAGATAGCTTCGTTTGGTTTTCTTCAGAACTTCATATCAGACTTTCATTATGATGTCGTTTTAAAATGTGAGTTGATTTGACACTACAGTGATCCCTCGCTACTTCGCGGTTCGTTTATCGCAGATTCACGACTTCGCAGATTTTTTCTTTGGAGCCTTATTCAAGGGAAATTCGCCGATTTGCGGTATTTTTCACTGATTCGCGGTATTTTTCTATGCAAAATATCAAGAAATTCCTGTTTTTTTCATCAATTTCATCATAAAATGCACTTTTTGTAATAAAACTATAAAAAAAACCAAGTAAATTTTTTTTTCTATGTAAAGGGAGAGTTGTAAAAGTCTGAATTCTGAATGCGTTCCTGTTAAATAAACACTGTAAATATGGTGTCCCTACTTCGCGGATTTTCACCTATCGCGGCCAGGTCTGGAACGCATCTACCGCGATAAACGAGGGATCACTGTAAATCATATTAATCTGAGCATGTGCCCCGTCTCCTGTGCAGCTGCTGGTGAAGGTGACTGATGTTCCAGACCTTTCTGCTGGTATAACCTGCTCCTTCGGTAACTTAACGGAGGTCGAGGGGCAAGTGAACGGCAACCAGATACTCTGCGTGTCTCCTGCTGCTAAGGATGTCCCCCTCATACCCACTGACCAAGGTACATCCCACTTTCTGTGGGGGGGGGGGGGGGGGGGGGGGGATCAGCCCTGGTAACCTTAGTAACCGACATCAGTAGCAGAAGTCCGTTTTGGTATTTCCAGTACTTCCCACAGATGTTTGATAAGATTCCGGTCCGGAAAATTTAGATGCCGAGGAAACCCCTCAGACTGATTTTTGTTGCCTTTCTCACGTCTCTCTTGCAATGTGCCGGAATTCATTATCCACGTTTTGTCATGATGGGAAGTTTCTTTACCCACATGAAAGAATCACACACTGAGATCAAGGTAAGAAAAAATAAAAAAAATGTTTATTTAAAAGGAAACTAAGGTAAACCGAGGGCGCTGATCCAAACGGGACAGGGTGAACTCGGATTCTTAAAAGAACAGAAGAATAAACGGGGTGAACACAGGAAATAAACTATATAACGAAGATGGATGAAGTAAACCAACATGGTGGAAGTGGAGATTCTTCTCACCCGATGCAACATGCTTCTCTCTCTCGCTCAGCTTCCTGATTGGCTACAGGTCACATTCAGCTGACCTCGCTTTAAGACCACCTGAGTTTACAGCCAGTCTGATCTCAGTTGCTCCTGAGTCTGGTTTCCATCAGGTTTAGTAAAAAATGGCAACCAGATTACAAACTGAAGATAAATTAGACACAATTAAGATATTTTATAACTAAACTGCGACAAGAACAACGACTGTCTCAACGTTTTTGCTCTTACAGTGTGTGCCTCAATCGAAATGTTTTATATTTTCTTGCATTATTGTGTTTTTTGTAGTCACCAGCAATCCCAGCCCAGTGATATACTGGTTTGGTTGCCATTGCAGACGAATAATATCCCATAATAGCTGCACATGTGAAACGAATCAGCCACAAAAATAAGTCCTTCTGCATGTTGGTCATATTCTAACACCCCCCCCCCTCTTAGCTTAAATTACCCATCAGTGGTCGTAATGTTATGGTTGATTGGTAAACAAACAATGCCACATAGACACCGATCAAAGCCATTCATCCTCACCTTCTACTGATGCATGGTTCCTGTGATTCTTTTCTGTTTCATTTGCTCAGCACCGAGTTTATCGTTAGCGATCCAATAGGTCCAGTTAAACCAGGAGCAGCCTAACAGGCGCCCATGGATCCATGATGAGCTGCCGTGTTGGGATGTGTGCTACAAACAACACTCAGCTGCATTAGGGCCTGATGGAGAATCAGACAGAGGTCCTCGACCTGTGGTCTAACCGCAGGGATCCACCGCTCCACCATCAGATGTGGCTAGTCGGGGACAGTCAAGCATTAAAGTTCAGTCCGAGACAAATTAGACAAGGATAGCAGGAGCTGAAAGGACATAGCTAAGACTCAGACATATATTTATATTTGCTTTTGGTGGAAAATGTTTTTCAGTAGACATCAAAGAATCAAACCTGCCTTTATATCCCAAGAACACACTAAATGAACAAAGCAAACATTCTAGGCAGTGTGATGTGCTTTCAATGTCAAAGTTGTAAATGAGCAACATCCTGGTCTTAGATAGCTTCCTAAACAACCTCTGGCCAGATTAGCTCAAACCAGACCACCAGGTTTCTAAAGCCCCCTTCAGACAGGCCATGAAAAACGGAAATGTTCCGGACTCTGTCCGTAAGACCTTCGTGTCTGAATACAAACATCCGGATAACGTGTTCCGGAATTTAACCGGACGAAGCCCCTAGTAACAGGTCCGGACTTGTTACGGACAGGGTGGCTGCTTCAGACTGGTGAGGTAGAGTTCCGGACAAGGGGCACCTAGATAGCTCGCTGCTGTAGCATGCGGCGAACCACGGCAGCTCGCCTCCTACGGTACCGTCTAGACACGCGACGGAGCGCTTCACACCGCTTCAGTGATTCCTTTAACCATTGAGCTTCATCATCCAGGTCTCTTATGCGTCTTCGTGTGCGCAGAATTATGCTTAAGCGCCTCGTGATTTTTATCTTGAGAGGCGCTATTGAAATGATATTTTCTTCTACTTCTTCTTAACATAAGTCTGATTCCCCCCCCCCCCCCCCCCCCACACACACACACACACACACACACACACACACACACACACCCCGCGCGCCGCCGTCAGACATCCGGAACTTTTCCCTGCTGTGTGAAGGCAGCCGAAAGGACAAGTTCCGGTACAAAAGTGGTGTGTCTGAAAACACAGTTCCGGTTAAAAACCGGATTGAATTGTCCACACATATTCCAGAATGTCAATCTGAAAAGGGCTTAAGTGTCCTTGTGTTTAATGCGAACGTTATTTGGTAAACTGTCACCTGTTCGTTCTTTTTTGTTATTTCTACAGAAACATTATCAGCTAGACGTTGACCCTGGATGAATGCTACATTTTACTGCAGCTGCTGCTTATAAATAACCATAAGTCTGAGTAATTCACTCACATTTAAATGTTAATAAAATGAATGCATGAACCTGTTAAAACTGGAGCGGTTATCAGTCAGACAGAAGCCTTGCATTAAGCAATAAAGTATTTTTGATTTCCACACAAAGGCAGACTTCACCACGGCAGATGCCTTCAGCACTTTTTCTATTAGTCGTGTGAATATTTACATTTGTTATTTGAAGGAAACTGTTTTCTCCTCACAAGTTAAAATGGCTGCAAGGTGACAAACGGAGCACTCTGAATAATAAATCACATGTGGTGTGTGTAAATTAGTGTGTGTTTTAGATGGTTTGGTAATCCCCTTACCCAACCCCCTCTCTGAGTAAATGGCAGTCCTGTTTGCCCCAAGCTCCCAGCAAAGGTGGAGCATCAGGCACTAATATAAATGTTCTCCCTCAGGTAAATGTCAGCCAATCCTCCCATTAAGCCTTCCCATCATCCTGCCAGAGATCCATCCAGCTGTTTACTCCTCCGATCCTTCCACCATCCGCTCCCCCCAAAGCCTCTTCCCGCTGACCTCCCTGCCATCCCCTACCTCCCAAACCTTTAGCAAACATTCCTGCTGCGGTGGTGACAGCATGTGGAGAAAGCAGAAGAGAAAAGTGGCAGAGGAAAGAGAATGAGACGCAGAGGTGTAGGGAACGGAAACATGAAGAACCGAGAAGGAATTAGAATTAAATCCTGCCCAGGTTAGACATAGGCCTAGTCCACACGTAGCCGGGTTTTTTTAAAACGAATATCCGCCCCTCCAAAAACTTGCATCCACACCACCTCGTTTTAAAAACAAACTCTGTCCACACATACCCGGATAAATTCGTTGTTAAGGACATGCCAGACCTGTAGGCGGCAGTACTTCCCCCGTTCTTAACCTCGTCCTTCGTCTGTGGTCTTCCGCAAGGAGCAGTAATTCCGCTTGCAAAAACAAACAAGCAGAAAGCGCTTGGACAATTGATAAAGCGAGCGCAGCTCTGAGGGCATCCATGCTGTCGGCTAGTGTAAACACAGGTCTCACACGTGATGTCAGCATTTTTTTGTCGCGGAAAGTGACGTTGCGGACCTTAAAACTCCGGTTTTGTCCGTCCACACGCAGACACCCAAAACGGAGAAAACGCAGTTCTTCACTTTGGCCGGAGTTTTTAAAAAGATCCGTTTTCGTGTGAAAAAACTCCGTTTTCGTGTGGATGACAGGCCAAAACCTAGAAAAATATCTACGTTTTGGCAGATCCCCGGCTACGTGTGGACAGGGCCTAAGATGATGAGCACGCCGGACCTGCTAATGAAAACAACGAGCACTCTTTCCCACCGAGGAGAAACAGCTTCCCCAGCAGGTTTTGTGCGGTCTGGACCTCTGTCCCTTCTGTCCGCTCTTGGGAGATCTGTGTAATAGATTTCTGCTCTGAGCCTGCTTTCAGTCCTTGGTGAAACAAACCCTGATTCCCAGCAGGTGTTGTGGAGAGAAGGGAACACCGAGGGTCAGCGAAACCTCCTACACACTGCTGTCCACTGAAACGCGAGCACATACACAGACGCATATAGCTATTTACAGAATAATCTGATGAAGATGAGTTAAGTTGGAAGTCTGTTGAGAAAATGCAGATAAACAAATTCATTAGCGTTGTTCCTCTGCTTCATTAAAGGTGTTGATGCATTTATGCCCATTTTTTACAGGTGTTTTCGTCATTCTTCCATTTGTGCGTCTAAGTTTGGTTTGGGTTTATTTACGTAGCTTTAGAAAATTCCACACATCTAACGTGTGCTCTGATTTTTAGAAGTTGTACATCTCACCAGGGGCGGATTTAGGACTGAAGAAGATCCGGGGCTTAACACACACACGTGACACGCACTAGTCAACATCATATATGTCTTGTACCACATATTTTTTTAATCTGAAGCTACATATTAAGCATTTTCAGGGCAGAGTATTGTTCCTGTTAGTGTTTAGTGAGAGATGATAGTAAATATTCCCTTTCTTTCTCCAACAACTTTACCTGATAGTAAGCTAACTTTAGGCAAACCAGCAGCACAACAAATATTTTCAAATAAGACTCACAAACCTGAGTCAACACCAGTCTCATCAAAGCTGGGGTTCTGTCGCCGTACTTTTTGTCTAAAAAACGTCCTTATGTCCATCTTCACTCATGCGTTTCAGGCAGAGAGTGTAGAAGAAGCCGGCTGCTGAAGGGCTTCTTCTTCAGTGGTGGAGGCTCAGGCAGGCTGAATACAAACTACTGCCAGCTGCTCCCTCTCTGTTGGACTTTGGTACTGCATGTTACTTTCGCGATTTAGATCCGGGGCTCTTCATGAAACATCCGGGGCTTCAGCCCAAGTAGCCGGGCCTAACGCCGCCCCTGCATCTCACGGTGTGGACGGCATGAATGCATGATTTGGGCGTATGGATAAAATGCAATCGCTATCATAGGCTCCAGTTCTAACAGTCAGGGTGTGGTTGACGTTTGGACCCAAACGCAGAAATCCAGGAAGCAAGACAAGTAAATCACTTTAATTCCTTCTTTTAAACAAAGCAAGGTCAGGAGCATGAGCAGAGTGTGCAAATACAGCACAGATAACAGAGGTAGCATCAAAAGCAAGTGAAATGGACTCAGTAGAAACGGGGCTGTAGAGGTGAAGGAAGGCTAGGAAAACTTCTTCATCGTGTAAGCAGGCTGATGCCCTAGAGGCGTGTTGCTGCCACAGCCGTCCTTAAACAACAAAATCAGAGCTCACAGCCTATCGTGCACCCCCGCTGCATGCAGAAAGCCCATGAGCGCGATCACCTTGCACTTGTCAACAGAAGATAACCGCGTGCTCTAGCTAAACACAGGTCCACCAGCGTCAGCCAAACCCCAGAATTCCCACCTCTGTCCCGCATACTTCCCACAGTGCACCGCCTCCAGTTCTCCACTGTTACGCCCCCCTCCTGAAGGTCTAGGAGGATGAGGGGACTAACACAGGAAAATAGGTGGAGGAGTGTGTGTGAGGACAAATAACGAGGTGGTGAGAGTAAAAACAAAAGGGTTTATTAACAAAAGGTGTCCGCTGCTAACGGCACAAATAAGGCTTAGTAATACTGGTGATTAAAAGGTGGGAACTGAAAACATAAGCAGACTAACTGCTTATGAAAAAGGCTTTCTGCCTAACTTAAATCACAACCACCTAAACCCAAAATATCCCCGGCTCAAAAGTCCTATGGGGATAAAAACCACCAAAACAAGAAAACTGACCCTCTGTCAGCGAAATCCTACAAAAGAGGATAATTAAGCCTGATCCCTATAGAAAAACCGCTAAACATTTACCGCATCAATTTAATTTTAGCCAAGAGTCTATGAGCTCGGGAGAAACACAGGCTAATCCTGGCTCTCCCTGACTGTCTGCTGTGTTCCTCCTTTTAAGCCTGTTGGCTGCTTGATAGCTGATGAAGATCAGCTGCTGTCTTCTCCGGCGTGCCTCTCTCCGAGGTCCTGAATCGGTGCTGGGGCACTGGAGAGTGGATTTAAGCAGGTTCAGGAGCTGTTCCTGGTGCTGAATCCCCGGCAGTGGGGACAACGGGCTCAGGGAAAATGAGAGGACGGACCGAGGGGACGAGGGTCGTCACACCCACATTAAAACTTCCCATCCGGGTTCTTCCCAACCAAAAACAACCCATCTCGGAGGCCACTGTGCCCCTGCCTGGCCAGGAAGACTGAGTCCCACCTCCTACTGACACAACCAGACCCCCGGGGCCCGAATGAGCGCTGCAGTGTTGCAATAATAAACTGGTAACTGAGCACAGGGGGCAACACCAGAACACATGGCTAGAGAAGAAAGATAAGAACTACAAACAGAGATGGACTACAGAACTAAACACGTGAATCTAAAATAAACAGACTTGGAAAAATAATATAATCTAGCATAAAATGGGGCAAAGACATGACACAGAGAACCTGAACGCGGAACGAGAGGAGTAAACTAGACTGAACTCAAAAAACAGGATCTTACAAATGAAACTGAGGAATACACTGAAAACAAAAGGACACGCAGCATCGAGTCAAAGGTGATGTGCACATAGGGGAACAGAACAGAACCTGTAAACACACAAATAAGAAAGGGAAAATGATGAGGAGTAAAACCCGGATGTTGCCGGGTGTTACCGTGTTACTGAGTATCTGCTGCTGCTGCTGCTGCTGCTGCCAGAGGTCTCGTAGAGCATTGCTGTTGCAGAAACCAATTATCGGTTCTTTATGTTTAGAGCGTTTATTGAAGGATCTTTTTATGATGCTTCAACGATAAAAAAAATCCCCATCAATGATTTTTCTGAGCTGACTAACCGCTGCAGCGCTACATTTGTGGACACTAGACCTGAGCTGGAGTCGTGATTTTACTGTGACGTAACAATAACTCAATGGGGGGGGGTTCTCGTTTCCTCTCTTTCAGACTGGTCAGGCGTTGAGCTGAGGCTCAACTCTAAGGAGACCCGTCAGATGCTCATCAGCACTGAGATCAAGTTTTACAACTGCAGTGTCCACCAGCTGTAAGTATCGTTCTATGAGTCTGTCTCTGTCCAAAATCTGCCACGGAAAATCAATGCTCTGGGTTTTGTGTTACAACCGGATCTAAATCTCATCCCACCCATCCTCCTAAAAATAACTCGGTGAAACTAATTTGGTCAGATCTTTTGCTTCAACCTTGTGCCGATCGTTTCAGCTTTCTCGCTGCTGAGATACTGAAGCGTCCATCCCGCTACAAAACTTACAGCTTTCAGTGTAACAGGTCCTCGGTAAAGATTCTCTGCTTTTGATTGATAGACGTTGAGTTGAATCCCCAGATCGTTGATTTCAGCGTCTTCTGCATCCCTCTGTTCTGTTTGTGTGAAATCCAAAGGCCTCTTTGGTCTGAAACAACAACGGTGACGCTGAAGCAGGGTCGCAGGACTCCTAGCACTTTAAATTATCTTTTGACTTCCCTCGTGACATTAAAAGAAAATGTTTCAGCCACCGGGCAGTGTTAGTCTGAGTTTGTTCTTTCTCCACTCGCTTTCCTCTGAAATTCCTGTCTGCATGGCACAGAATGGAATTACCAGCTCGCTCACATCAGCTCAGATGAACAGAGATGACCACCGCACTAGTGCACACAGTCATGCACACTCAAACGCACATGGACAGACGCATAGACTTGAAAAGGGCACACGCTCTTCTTTGCATGCAGTGATGCCAACTCCTGCTCTCTCTCTCTCTCTCTCTCTCTCTCTCTCTCTCTCTCTCTCTCTCTCTCTCTCTCTCTCTCTCTCTCTCTCTCTCTCTCTCTCTCTCTCTCTCTCTCTCTCTCTCTCTCTCTCTCTCTCTCTCTCTCTCTCTCTCTCTCTCTCTCTCTCTCTCTCTCTCTCTCTCTCTCTCTCTCTCTCTCTCTCTCTCTCTCTCTCTCTCTCTCTCTCTCTCTCTCTCTCTCTCTCTCTCTCTCTCTCTCTCTCTCTCTCTCTCTCTCTCTCTCTCTCTCTCTCTCTCTCTCTCTCTCTCTCTCTCTCTCTCTCTCTCTTAGTCTGAACTCAGCTTGCCTGAAGGTGATCCAGTCCTGTTGCTCAGAGTTTGTCCGATTGCCATGTTTTTGCACCAATGAATATTTCACAATAAGTGTGTGTGCATGACTCAACCTCATATCTAAGAGTGAAGGAGAAAGGGAAATCGACACTAAAATGCACTTGCTGAGGAACTCTTCGTGAACACATAAAGCCCAGTCTTTCACAATTTAAAATCAGTGTTGTTAATGATTTTAGTCCATGTTGGTCCCTGTTAGTCCCTCTTGGTCCCTGTTAGTCCCTGTTAGTCCCTGTTGGTCCAGTGTTAGAGTTTGATAGCACGCCATCTAAATAATGTATAATGCTTGGTGTCAGTTAGAGCCTGTTTAATGTGGTTGCTTATAGATAGATAGATAGATAGATAGATAGATAGATAGATAGATAGATAGATAGATAGATAGATAGATAGATAGATAGATAGATAGATAGATAGATAGATAGATGATAGATAGATGATAGATAGATGATAGATAGATAGATAGATAGATAGATAGATAGATAGATAGATAGATAGATAGATGATAGATAGATGATAGATAGATAGATAGATGATAGATAGATGATAGATAGATAGATAGATAGATAGATAGATATAGATAGATAGATAGATAATAGATAGATAGATAGATAGATAGATAGATAGATAGATAGATAGATAGATGATAGATAGATGATAGATAGATAGATAGATAGATGATAGATAGATAGATAGATAGATAGATAGATAGATAGATAGATAGATAGATGATAGATAGATAGATAGATAGATAGATAGATAGATAGATAGATAGATAGATAGATAGATAGATAGATAGAGATAGATAGATAGATAATAGATAGATAGATAGATAGATAGATAGATAGATAGATGATAGATAGATGATAGATAGATAGATAGATAGATAGATAGATAGATAGATAGATAGATAGATAGATAGATAGATAGATAGATAGATAGATAGATAGATGATAGATAGATAGATAGATAGATAGATAGATAGATAGATAGATAGATAGATAGATAGATAGATAGATGATAGATAGATAGATAGATAGATAGATGATAGATAGATAGATAGATAGATAGATAGATAGATAGATAGATAGATAGATAGATAGATAGATAGATAGATAGATAGATAGATAGATAGATAGATAGATAGATAGATAGATAGATAGATAGATAGATAGATAGATAGATAGATAGATAGATAGATAGATAGATAGGTAGATAGATAGATAGATAGATAGATAGATAGATAGATAGATGATAGATAGATGATAGATAGATAGATAGATGATAGATAGATGATAGATAGATAGATAGATAGATAGATAGATAGATAGATAGATAGATAGATAGATAGATAGATAGATAGATAGATAGATAGATAGATAGATAGATAGATAGATAGATAGATAGATAGATAGATAGATAGATAGATAGATAGATAGATAGATAGATAGATAGATAGATAGATAGATAGATAGATGATAGATAGATAGATAGATGATAGATAGATAGATAGATAGATAGATGATAGATAGATAGATAGATAGATGATAGATAGATAGATAGATAGATAGATAGATAGATAGATAGATAGATAGATAGATAGATAGATAGATAGATAGATGATAGATAGATAGATAGATAGATAGATAGATAGATAGATAGATAGATAGATAGATAGATAGATAGATAGATAGATAGATAGATAGATAGATAGATAGATAGATAGATAGATAGATAGATAGATAGATAGATAGATATCCACTGGTGTGTGTTCAGCCTGCAGTGGCACCAACAACTGAAGCAGAACTTAGAACAACAGTGTAATTCCTGGTGCTAGCTACTGCGCACGTGTAGCTCTGAGCACGTTAACATGCAGCTTTTTTCAAGTGATTCCAGTCACTAGCTGGTGTAGTGCAGTTGGTCAGCACATGCTATTGCAAGAGGGCCACAGGTTTGACAGCTAGCCTGTTTCTTTAAACTTAGAGGTAAAGATAAAGTCCCACTAGTGTCTGATATTTGTTATCTGCATTTGGTCTATTCCCTTGGGAACACGGCCGCACTCCAGAACCATTTGGTGGTTTTAACCCCACCTACACTGAGTCAGGGCTGATGAACTAACTCGAGGTAGGTGAGATGATGTGGAGAAGCAAACTGGAACTTCATTAAAACATAAAACGCTCTAAAGACAAAGCACCAAACAGCCTCAGCTCCTCCTGGCGCATTATCGTCAGGGGCGAACTTCTCTAAGTTTCTACTGTGTACTTTTTCAAAGCGGAAGAGTAAAACTCTTCTACGTGTTAGTAAAACTGTTCTGCTGGATTCTGGCTTCCCTGTCGAACACAGATGTTGACTGTAACAGACGGCAAGCTGAACTGGGTTTGCTCATTATTCT
>NC_091755.1:38040204-38055204 GCF_043380555.1 Nothobranchius furzeri
TTTATGGAAAGAGTATCTTGTATTAAAGAACCATAAATATTATTTCACTCACAGCAGACTTGCTGTCAAAAATCCGTATGTAAAGCCACTCATTTGCTCTGTGTTCACCTTTTATCCCACAGTGCACCTGTACAAGTGCGCAGCCCAGCGGGACAGCTGTGGCATGTGTCTGAAGGCAGACAGGAAGTTCCAGTGTGGCTGGTGCAGCGGAGAGGGGAGGTGTACCCTGCGGCACCACTGCCCTCTCATCAACCCTTACACCACTCGCTGGCTGAACCTGTCCAGCAAGAGCGTGAAGTGTACCAACCCACGCATTACTGAGGTCTGTGCTCATAATCAGCTCTGTGTCAATCCCACCTGCCCACACAGATCCAGGTCCATTCAGGAAGTGATAACCAGCCACTACTGCAGGTTTTGAGGCTGTAAGCCAGCTCTCTACGACACGACTTACCCCCAAATTCCACTACCTCCGCTCCGCTCCGGTCCGCCCCCGCCTTCTGCAGCCGCTCGCTTCCGAACTCAATTTTTACTGGTACCCGCTCTACAACGGCTCCGCTCCGGTGCGGAGACCTGAGGTGGGCAAACAAGCATGCGCGGGATTTTCGAGATCTTGCGATACAGTCCGAGCAATAAACGCGGAAGTTAGATCCAAACACCCGTTGTGTGGGAGAAGCATCGGCATGAACTGTTTAATCTGCCCATCACTTGTGTTGAGAGATCAGCAGTGTTTGGATCAACAAAGTGTGACTACTTTGGTAGTAGAAACTGTATTTATGGCTTATTTTTGTGCATTTAAACTTTAGCCGCCATTGATAGTTGTTAAAAGTTGTTAAACCTGTGCATATGAAACAAAAAATGCCTTTTGTTTATCGATTTATTGTGAAAAACGGAAATTGTGCTTGCTCCTTTTCCTGTTGGGCCGTTGTGATTTCTGTCCATTTACTGCGGAGGTGCTGCGGCGTCCGGCGAAAATAGGATCGATTCTATTTTTGCCAGACGCCGGAACAGAGGGCGGCGCACGGCGCCGCACTGCCGGAGCACGGCCGCAGTAGTGGAATAGCTCTGATTGACTACAACGGGACCGATTTTGCTCCGGCGTTCGTGTCAGAGCGGAGCGGAGGCAGTGGAATTTGGGAGTTACTAGAGCTCTCGCGGTTTGGGACATTGTGATTTTAAGATCTGCTTTATATTCTCTAAAGCACATCATCACCATCAAAGTGCCCAAAACACTTGATTCTGCTGCCTTAAACAGAACAGAAGTTGAACGCCTAAGAGGATCTCATAATTCTGGAGAGACACGTAGACACACACACTGACCTCTAAAATGTCTGATTTACATTCTGAGATACTTTGTTAGAGAAGCAGCTACTTTTATACTTCCCCAGTTGTGTCTGGATCCTTTGAGAATAAGAATAAAGCCTCAGTAATTCAATTCAATTCAAGTTTATTTATAAAGCGCCAAATCACGACAAGAGTCGTCTCAAGGCACTTCACATAATAAACATTCCAATTCAGGTCAGTTCATTAAGCCAATCAGAAATAATGTTTCCTATATAAGGAACCCAGCAAATTGCATCAAGTCACTGACTAGTGTCAGTGACTATACAGCAATCCTCATACCAAGCAAGCATAAAGCGACAGTGGAGAGGAAAACTCCCTTTTAACAGGAAGAAACCTCCAGAGAATCCTGGCTCAGTATAAGCAGCCATCCTCCACGATTCACTGGGGATCGAGAAGACACAGCAGACACACACACACACACACACACACACACACACACACACACACACACACACACACACACAAGTAATGTGTCTACAGTTATATTGTGATGTCTTAGTAAATATTCTATTTGGTGAAAGATAAACTTTATTGTATTTATCCTAGTGGATCTATAATTAAACGGATAAACTAGTAGTAGCACATCAAAAATCAAGGAAACCAAAAAGTTATTATCAGGAGAGGGAGAATGTTTTAGTGTTAGCAGCAGTGTGCTAGTCAATGGCCCCCTCCATGAGGCCACCACAGCTCAGCAGAACATCATTGTAGCTTCTTCTGGGGAGAAAAACACTTAGAGAGAAAATAAAGTTGACAGCTGAAATTGGACAAAATAATACAGTTAAAGAGCAGACTGTAGAAGAAAGCAGTAGAGTGTGAGAAGTGGTCAGTGTATCCTCCAGCAGTCTAAGCCTATAGCAGCATAACTACAGAGATAACTCTGGATAATCTATCCTATTTAGATGGAGGCATGTTGGAGGCAGGGCAAGGGAGAGCCGTCTTTACCGACTGTACTCTCCACCTCCCTCTACTCCCCCACTTGTCCAGATCTAGGCTAACATCAGGTTTTAACCATAGGCCCTATCAAATAAAAATGTTTTAAGCCTATTCTTAAAAGTAGACAAAGTGTCTGCCTCACGGACTAAAGCTGGGAGTAGGCTCCCTAAGGTGCTTGCCATACCTACTCCTGCAAGATCTTTAAATGTTTGCTGTCTGTTTTACTTAATTGCAAGAAAAATATGCATATAATTGTCTTTGGCTGAATGTGTTGTGCTCATGGTTGACTTCACCTTCAGGATTTGTGCTAGGGCAAAAGCGCACACACACACACACACACACACACACACACACACACACACACACACACAGAAAGTCCGCTTTAAAAGACTGTCGTCCTGACAACTGTGCAGTCAGCACAGATGCTTGCACGTCGAGTTAAGTACTTTCTGTCTGCACACAAGGTTATGTTGGAGCTTTAAAAGTAACTTTTTACACCAGGAAATTACAAACAAAGATTTTCACAAATGAAATAGTTGAATAATCGTAAATTTAGAATTTCCAAAAGTGAGTTTTAATAACTTTTTGACTCAAGTTAAAATAGAGTCACGAATGACGTGTCTTGATAACAACACACTTTAGCACGCTGGCGACGACACGCGCTGCAGTGAAACATTAATGTGTAATATATTTATTAGATTTTCCACTTACAAAAAAGAAACTTTACTCACCTCCAGCTCCCCTGTTTTGAACACTTTGGTGTGTTTTTTATAAATGTTTCTGAGCTGTTTTCATATAATTCCCCATATCAAATGAAACCACTAACATTTTAATTCCTTTATCTGACATTTTTATTATTATAAAACAGCCGTAACGGCATATGAGTGGTAAGAATCCTAGCAGTCAGATATCCTGCACTTAAACAGCACCTGGATCATGACCTGGAAGTGCTCAACTGCTCCGTAATTGGACCTTAGTTTACTTAAGCCACAATCCCATCCACCTTGGTGTGTTTGCTGTCACTGAGGATTTAAGCCAATAGGGATTTAGTATTTAATTAGGCGTGGTAACACACCAGTGCTTTGTGGTTAACCCATCGGACCTCTCTGGAGCCACATTGATTCGATTAGCTTATCACTCCTTTCACCAGACGCTCACATCTAACTCCAGTCCAATGAAAACTGTGGTTGATATTACAATTAACAGATTTGCTATACCATGCCCAGATTAATCCAGATTAGGAACATTTATGTTGTTTCCTTTTCTATTTTCTACGCACTTTTCTCCTCCTCGTAGCGGTGTGTATCGATACTTCTTAATGGACGAGGTGGGTTAGCTTCATCAGTTTGTCAATTTATGGCACAGACTCAAAAACACCCATTTTCTCTCCTCAACACTCTTTGTTTACACTATTGGTTGATTGCACTAGGACCTTTAAGTGTATTCCCATCGAAGCAACACAGTTTAATGACAGTTGGTAGTTGAAAGCCAGAGAAAAGTGTGTCTTAAGTCTCGGTTTAAAAAGCAAAAGAGAAGGGACTTCTCCGACATCCAACAGCTAGGCACTCTACAGTCGAGGACCCGCTACTGAAAACACTCGCCCACTCCTTGACTCCAGGTTGTACCTGGGGGGCTGGTGACAGACACTGGTTTGCCAACCACAGGCAGCATGCTGGAAATTAACCAATCAATCAATCAATCAATCAATCAATCAAAGCTTTATTTATAAAGCGCCTTCCGCAACCCTGTCAGGAAGCCCAAAGCGCTGAACATTGTACAGTTGTATGTAAATATATTGAATAAAACAACAATAAAAGAAATTCAAATTACAAAATACAAATTACAAAATACAAAATGGAAATTACAAGATAGATGAAACATTCTGGTGAAGGACAAATGTGTGAAGCACATTTGGATTGAGTGTACCAATGAAAACTGTGGATTGGATTCAACGTAAAAGAAGGCCAAAATCAAACATGTTCTGGAAACGCCAAGCGGAGGAGGTGTGTTTTTAGGTGATTCTTAAAGACTGGCAGAGAAGGGGACAGCCTAACTGAGGGTGGCAACTGGTTCCAGAGTGACGGTGCTAGTACTGAGAAAGCCCGGTCCCGGAAGTATAACATCTATACTTCTCCCAAGAGATCGGTCTAAAATTCAGTACCCAGTTCTCGGTTGAACAAAAGACTCAATTTCAGTATGAAGGTCTTATTTATGATTGACCTGACATTCAGTAGTCCAAACTGGATAGGTGACAGGACAGTTATCCTGATGCTTTCAGTAAGCAGGAGACAGAGGAGCTGTTAGGCCCTGTCCTGAATTTTTGAATTTATGCTTTGTCCTGCAGTCCATTGATTGTATTTGAGTCTCACCGACAAAGACATTACCGTAGGATATTTCCAAGAAACATTTCTCCATGAATCCATTGCAGATCGCTACAGAATATCAGGTTTCAGTAACACGTGGTGACAAGAGTGTACAGACCTGAGCTCAGACCAGAGCTCATCAGTGGTCGGCAGTGATGTGTAAATCGTTGATTTAGCTCGGTAAAATGGATACTTCATCTTATTTACCATAAGAAATTGTATTATGGGTCAAACATGTTTGGTTGTCAAACAGTGTAATGGGCATGGCAGTGAGGATGACTTCGCCTTTGCAGGGGTGGTAAAAAGTCACCTTGGGAGATAAGATAAGGGGACAAGTAACTATTTTATTTCAAAGCTGTTTTGGTAAAATTGATAGAAAATATTTACAGAGTAAGCCTGAAACAAATCCATGAGTCAGTGTTGCAGTGTCAGTCTTTCTTTTAGGTTTAGAGGATGAGAATAGAAGTGTGCAGCCACGAAAGTACGAAAACGAGCAGCTTTGAGCTATTTGAAGTCAGATTTGTTTGTAGCTGTAGGGTGCAAACCATCTCTGCATGAGCATGTACCTCAAACAGACACACCCATGTTCTGCTCCTTTTCTGTGAAGTCCCCCCCCCCATGTCTCTCACTGATTACAGTTTCTTTAAGGAGCAGACGTCCCCCCTGGCAGGCTGAATTTATTAATAAATTTAGTTTTGATTGTGTGCTCCAAAGCCCTCATCATGAGCTGATTTGTATACATACTAGCACATTAGTAGATGTGCCTACCACAAGATAGGCCTTTTGAATAATTAATGTTTCTATTAAGTGCCACGGCGCCTCCCACCATGGGCCATTAATATTGAAGAGATGTAAGCTCCTGCTAACAGCAGAGGGCACAACATCAAATGAAGCTGGGAGTTGCATGATTATATGAAAGGCATTCCCTCGGTCGACTTTGGTCGTGGCTCCTGTATGAGTTTACTGTGAAGTGACGAAGCTCCCCGGCCTCGCAGTTACGAGGAATAAAGACACTGGTCTGTAGCCTCAGGCAAGGCGGAAACTTGAGCCCTTTTTAGATAGACATTCTGGAATATGTTCGGACAATTCAATCCGGTTTTTAACCGGAACTGTGTTTTCAGACACACCACTTTTGTACCGGAACTTGTCCTTTCGGCTGCCTTCACACAGCAGGGAAAAGTTCCAGATGTCTGGGGGGTGGGGGTGGGGGGGATCGGACTTATGCTAAGCATAATTCTGCGCACACGAAGATGCATAAGAGACCTGGGTGATGAAGCTCAATGGTTAAGGGAATCACTGAAGCGGTGTGAAGCGCTTCGTCGCGCGTCTAGATGGTACCGTAGGAGGCGAGCTGCCGTGGTTCGCCGCATGCTACAGCAACGGGCTATCTAGGTGCGCACAGCGTCCCCCGGTCCCCTCCTCCCTGTCCGGAACTCAACCTCACCAGTCTGAAGCAGCCACCTTGTCCGTAACAAGTCCGGACCTGTTACTAGGGGCTTCGTCCGGTTAAATTACGGAAGACGTTATCCGGATGTTTGTATTCAGACACAAAGGTCTTACGGACAGAGTCCGGAACATTCCCGTTTTTCATGGCCTGTCTGAAGAGGGCTTAAGTGTCATTTTTTTTCTCCCAGCCACTCCCATGCAGATGTATGTAAGATTATTGCTGATATCATCGCTTTCTACAGGGATAGAAAGTCAGCCAGTATCAAACAAAACCCTTAAGTCAGTATCTCACTGGGCTGCCAGTGTTACTGAGAGATCGCGATCGATATTCACGAGGGAGTTTCCAAATCGTCTTGAAACTGGAAGTCTCCCACTGTTTTATCCCCAAGTATCAGCTGAGACCATGTCTCGATCTGATCACGTTTCTACAGATCACAGGGTTAGTCTCAGTATTCGTGCAAACAAATGTGTGAATTTGACCAGCTTTATAAACACTGTTTTAAACAGCAGCCATCACTTGTTACTACTGCATGATTATGTGTTACACTACAGACCAGGGTTACACATGTCCAGGAACCATAAGCACCAGTGTTGATAATAAAAAGGACGACAGTGTTTTAAAGTGACATTTCTAACAGGGTTTATAAATTCTGCTGAAAACAGCAGTTCTCTGTGGGGTTTGACACACTTAAACCATGTGACTGGTGTTTAATAAAACACGCTAGCAGTCACAAAGCTATTATTTTTCACATAAACTGAAAGTAAATAACCGATTTTTTTACTTGATTCAAGCAATTTATTTGATTTCTGGTCAAATTGAGAATGAAATCAGGGTCTGTTGTGAAAAATTGAGATTAGTTTTTTTTGTGACAAAATGTGACAAGAAAATAAACATGACTATTAGTTTGTTTTACAAGTATGTCATGTGCTCTGGCCTCAAAAGGACAATGTGCAATATTTTCATATTTTTTAATTATTTTCTTGAGCCAGTATGTGCTAAAATGACCCTGTACAGTGTTAAAGAAAGTCCATCCAGCTCCTATCGCCCCCTGTGGCTAGAATATAGCACTTCAGTTGCTGGTATGCTCTTCTGGGACTTAAAACAAATTGAGCTGTCTTGCTTCGGCATGTTTCCTGCATTGTTGTAAACGGTTCTAAAAACAAGAGCAAACAGATAGCGAGCATTATTAAAATAAGGTTAACAGTTAAAAGACAAATTATCAACTATATAAAACACCTGGTTAAAACTTTATTAAAAGTTTTACCAAACTGAAGGTGTTTTAAAAACACAACGAAGTTGATAAAAGTCTAAAAACTAAATCCAAGTTAACCTTAAAACTAGGGATGGGTACCTTTGACATTTGAATCGATCCGGTACTAATTCCCGGTACCTACAAATTGATACCGGTACTTAACGGTACCAATTTCCGATACTTTTGAGTGTTTATTATTTTAATTCTCTTTTCTAATTAAATATATTTTTTTCTCAATATATAACCATATTTGATAAATATCACGATAAATAACATACAACTGTTTGTATTTTAACATCGTCCCTGTAGTTTTATAAGCTGATAATTAAACTGAAGCAAACATCTTTACTGTGAACTAAATTTACTGTGTATCTTCATTCCTTTTGCCGTCTTTTTTCATTTGATTTTTCCTACTGGGAAGTTAGAATTTCCGAGGAGAAAGCGAACGCACCATTAGATGATAACAATGGTGGCAATGGAAGCTAACATACCAAGTTAACGTTATCTTAAACAGCTTATTTAGCTGCTGGAGCAGATTAAAACGATGATGCCTCACACTTAGATCGTTGTCACTGGTTTCATCTTCACCCAATCACCCGTCGCATTTAGTAAAGTGAAGCCAAACTTTAGAGCGCGTTCATGTTCTTCTAGTCGGGAATTCGGAGTTCCGAGGAGAAAGCGAACGCACCATTAGCGAAATGGAAGCTAACATATCAAGCTAATTATATTTACCTACCGGAGCAGATTAAGATGAGGATGTCTCACTTAGATCGTTGTCGCTGGTTTCATCATCACCCAGTTACCCATCACATTTAGTGAAGTGGACCCAAGCTTTAGCGTGCGTTCTTTCTACCATGCTGCTCTGTTTACAACTGGCTCGCAGCGAGCGACGACAAAACGCTCTTGCGCATGCGCAGCTGTCTTGGCAAGTTCTCGTTATGAAGGACGGGTACCGAAACGAGGCACCGTTTGAAATGACGTGAATCGGTGCTCGGTCGGTACTGTGGATTTCGGTCGGTACTTTAAAAAGTACCGAATTCGGTACCCATCCCTACTTAAAACACAGTCAACACTAGGTGACATGCACAAAAGATCCATGTGGATCACTCAGTTATAACTTTTACAGTTAAAACTCATCAAAACGAAGGGGTTAAAACCAAAACAAGGCCTGGAGGACAGCAGAACCCCTGCACTGCTGTCTCCCAGACTGCTGAAGGCACAGCCTTTTTATCCAGGTGTGGGTCGTCAGCAGGATTCAGATCAGCTGTTCTCCTCAGCAGCCTGGAAGAGAGGAGGAGGAGAGGCGGTGTCAGGCTGATCACCGGGGCTGGTTGATCCTGGCTCCTGCATCCCAATGGCCAGGCTGGTAGCCGTAACATGCATGTTCTAGACAACGAACTCAGCTGATTTGTTTAATCTAGTGATGAATCACTGCTCTAGACACTTAGGAACGCTGGGAGACGTTTCAGCTGTTAGATTTTAGGTGTTAAAAAGACAAACGCACAGCAAGGAGATAGTTTTTGCTAAAAGCAAGCAAAACTGTTTAGTATCCCATTAAATGTCTTGCAAAACTTGTCATAAATGTGAATTCAGTATAATTTCTACTGATTAAAAACCTGTCACTCTGCAGGGATCACGTATATAGTGACAGCCCAGTAAAATACTGGCTTTGGACCAGGGGTCACCAACCATGGTGCTCCAGGCAGACCAGGTGCCCGCAGACCTTTTCTCCAAATAGCACAAGTCTTTAATGTCTTTTTAAAAATCTGCTGCCACTTACTTTAGGCGCACATGCATCCCTATAGATTTTAAAGCTGTGATTTTATTTAAAGCCATTAAAATGTATTTATTAAACATTAAGTTTAGTTCAACTCTGATCCATTCTAGTTCAAACGTCACTATTGCATCAGCCTAGTTGCCCTGGAGGTTCACCAGAGCAGTTTTTAGGGTTGGAGGTTCGATCAGTTTTCTCTGGTAAAAAAACAGCAACCTTATACTCTATGTATTCATTTTTCTGCATTTGTTTTTCATCTAAGCAGAGGAATGACACACTCAAACATTCCTATTGTTACGTCTCAATTTATGGGCTCGACACACAGGAGGCGACATCGCCTCTCCTCCATTCATTTTCAATGAGACATGCGCGACAAAGCGATAATCGCGGGTCTCCCTCCTACCAAGCGAAACGCGAAAAGCGTGCGTGTGAAATTTTGCACTCGTGCACGTGTCGTGCACAGGCGACCCAGCGACGCGATCCCAGAAAGTTGAAACATTTTCAACTTTTCATAGCTGTCGTTCAGATGAGGACCAATCCACGGAGGTTTAATTCACTGACCAATGAGCTGGCAGGATGCTCCGTACACCTCCGAGCAAACATGGAGGAGAAGTTGATTATTATTATGTTTTATAAAGTAAAATCAGAAGTAAGATTTCACATAACTCTAGCAGCACCTTGTGAAACATCATATCTACCGCTTTTTAACTCTGAACCGCTTAAATAACCTTAATTCCCTCCAACCTGACACAGCCAATCAAAACAATGGAAGTTTCAATTTCGCCATGGAACAGAACGCGTAGACGACTTTGTTGCTGGCCATTGCCGCGGATCACCTCCCGTGTGTCAGGTAATAAAAGCAACACATTTTGCTGATCGCGGTCGTTTGTCGCCTCCCGTGTGTCGAGCCCATAAGACAGCTGTTCATATTACTTAAAATATAATAAAACCCCGCTTTTCATCTGAAAGCTGTGGTTTCAGGGCAGCAATGTGTATATTTTTTTCCTTTTTTGCTGAAATGTTTTTTTTTTATTATTAATAAAATCTTTCTGGAAGTGCATAATTTACTGGTCATTAAAATTTGCATTCAAATTAAAAATGATCATTTTATAATCACATCTTTAAGCATGATGAAATCAGTATTACCCCCCAGTTGGTACCTGCTGACTGTAGGGCTGCTTACGTCATGACACCCTCCATATAAATGTGCATACAGTACGAATGCCCTTATCTCACCAGCTCCTGCCAGTGTTTTCATCCCCTCGCTCACTAAAAGCCCTCTCTCCTTCTGTCCCATATCTCTCAGCTCACAACAAGACATTTAAGACCCCATAAAGACTTTAGGATGTAGTTTGCGTGAGAACAAGTGACCGGTGGTGTTTCATCAAGCCCATTAAATGCTGCTCACAATTAAACGTGACATGCTCAAATTAGTCTGAGCGCAGTCCAGAGACAATGGAATTAGCCGGAAGCTTCTAAATTCTGTCAAAGTTTATTTCGCTTCAGAGGCTAAATATGGTGTGGCGAGAGTACACCAGCCGCTGGGTAGTGTGGAAGAGGTTCACCAGAGCTGTAAGAGGGAGAAGGGTTTGTTGTAAAAAAAAAAATAGAAAGAAAATGCTGATGTTCTGTGTTTTAATGATAGATGTGATGGTTAAATATTAGTGCTGAATTGTCTTGGAGAATTGGATTGGACTCGGTTGTAGTGTCCATGACATGCCAGCCCAGCACAGCCTGAAGGCAGCTGGGCTGGTGTAATGCTCTCTGCTATATATTGAGTTTAGCCATGGCTGCATCAGCACATCTTTCCCCACAATTACTTCAGCTGAATACGTCAAGACCACAGTGACAGACACCCCGGGCTGTTCTCGTCGGAAGGCCATTTCCTTCTGTTGCTAGCTTGCAGCCGCTTGTTCCCAAAAGGCAGCCTTTCTTTCCTCTTTGGGATAAGTCCCATTCTTGTCTTTCTTTTATGTTAGACCATCTTTCTTGTCTCTATCTACATTATAGTTCTAGTCAAATACTAGGGAATGTCTTAGGAAACAACAAGACCAATAATCTGATCCCCTGAGCTGACAAGGAAGAGAATATAGCCAAAGAAAGTGCCGGTAGTGGGAGAGCAGCGTTCAAGTTGACTGGGGCCCTGTCCACACGTAGCCGGGGATCTGCCAAAACGTAGATATTTTTCTACGTTTTGGCCTGTCATCCACACGAAAACGGAGTTTTTTCACACGAAAACGGATCTTTTTAAAAACTCCGGCCAAAGTGAAGATCTGCGTTTTCTCCGTTTTGGGTGTCTGCGTGTGGACGGACAAAACCGGAGTTTTAAGGTCCGCAACGTCACTTTCCAGGACAAAAAATGCTGACATCACGTGTGCGACCTGTGTTTACACTAGCCAACATCATGGAAGCCTTCAGAGCTGCGCTCGCTTTATCAATTGTCCAAGCGCTTTCTGCTTGTTTGTTTTTGCAAGCGGAATTACTGCTCCTTGCGGAAGACCACAGACGAAGGACGAGGTTAAGAACGGAGGAAGTACTGCCGCCTACAGGTCTGGCATGTCCTTAACAACGTATTTATCCGGGTACGTGTGGACAGAGTTTTTTTTTTAAAACGAGGTGGTGTGGATGCAAGTTTTTGGAGGGGCAGATATATGTGTGGACTAAGCCTGGTTGTTTGCTGGGAATTACCCTCTATTGACAGTGTGACAACAGCACGCATGCAGCAGCACTGCTGGTAAAAGGATTACACAGGGAGCGTGGAATGGGAGCACTGGGTGGGAACGGGGGGAATAAGGGCAGCAGGGTGCACATGCATGTCCAATCAGGCTTCCTATTCCCTCAACGTGGTCTGTATGGCAGAATGAAAGAGCGAACGGCTTCCTGAAGAAGGAAGACGTGTCACCAACTGGAGATACATGACATGATAAAAGGCAGAAGATGCAAAGAGGACGATAAATACAGAATACGACTACCCTGGGTTCCCTCCGGTGTGTAAAAGCCTTAAGAATCAGGTTCACAGACGATCAAACATGTATGGTACGGATCCATTATAGAGTTAGCCCCTTTGTGTATATAAGAGACAAAGAGCCTTGCCTTGCTCGTGTCTCTGAGCCTGCAGACATTGGTGGCGTGTGCCTTTGAAGTGGTTGATTTTTCTGTGATGCTGATGAATCAAGGCTCTGACTGCCAGTAGGCAGCTCAGTCAAATGGGTTTCATGCATGGATTAGACTGTCTTCCTGTGCTTATTCCACCATGGGAAGGGCTCTATGTCAGCCTCAAGGCTAGAAAGAGGAGGTCTCCCAAGCTTTTAGTGTGTCCATCTGTGGCATAGCACTGCTGCCCTGTCACCACACTGGCCTCACCTGTCACCTGTCTTAGCTTAGGGGACTGAATCAAGGACCAGTCTCACCCCAGCAATCAAGTCTTTCAACTATTACCATCAGGTCGACGGTACAGGTCACATAAAACCAGGTCAAGCTGATTCAGGGATAGCTTTTTTCCCAGGGCGATCTCTATAGTAAATAAGCATAAAACAATTAAAACTGCTTAGCGACTTGTCAAGGTCACCGTCAACTATTATGCTGCTATTCTAATGCCATTTTATACATAATATTTTAGCTGCTATTCTGTATATATTGTGCTATTCGGTATAAATTGTACTTACTATTGTTTTGTTTTAGGGTACCTTTTATATTTATAAGTGTCATTGTATTATGCACCAAGGGAGTGGCACTCCAATTTCGTTGTATCCTGTACAATGACAATAAAGGCTATTATTATTATTATTATTATTATTATTATTATTATTATGAATGGAGCTAAATCCAGTTTTTCTTCTCCGCTCTCTCATTCCATGTTCTGTTCTCTCCCATCTCTGCTCCCTTTTCATTAGGTCCCGAGTAGTTTTCCTCTCCCTCTTTCTCCTTGCTGTTCTCTCTCAGGCCGTTGTGTTGCTTACGTAACCCTCTCTAAGTCTACTCCAGTAGATGACATGGATATATTTAGCCACTATGTCCCCCCCACCCTTCTATTCCCTGCATGCTCAAGCAGTGCTAAAAGATGCATGTATTCTGAGCCCTCGGGCGGTGCAGTGACACACTTACTTTACATCCAGAACAATTAATGTCCACTGAATCTAGATTACAATGTCGGCATCCCACAGGGGAGCTGCGGTGCCCTGATGGGTGTCGGGGGTAAGGAAGGGGAGGGTGCACAGCACCTCTTAAAAGGTTGCTATTATGTGGTGCTTTACCGCTCACTGAGTGAGTACAACTGTTGTTTTTTCGCGTGCTTGCATGGCCAGTAATAGCATATTGATTGTTTACATAGCACTAGCAGCCACACACAGCAAAGTGACAGTCATTCCCTCCCTGCTGACCTCCTCTTTTTTCCACTCTCAGCTTTTCCTCTTTTACTTCCCTGTCCACCACACAAGGCTCAGCTCATTTGGTGTGTTTTTTTTTTTTTTTTACTCTCCCTCCTGACTTTTGTTTCCTCCTTGTCGACTTGTATTCTCTTTGTTTCAACTCCTGGATGCTTTCCAAACCCGAGCCTTGACGGGGACTCTGCAGCACAGAAGGCACCATGCCACTCTGTGCCAAGGTCATGCTGGGCGGCCATATTGCAGTTTATGGGGAGGTGCGCTGCTCGAAGCATTGATATTGCACCTTGTTAGATGTAATGGCTGCACCAGTAGATGCTGATCATGCAGTTATACCGCTATGTTTTAATCCCCCTTATGTCAACATGAAGTCCTTTTTTTTCTGATTTGGTGTGGGCTTGGTTCTTTGGAAAGGAACTGCAACCTAGAAAGAGTTTTAAAACTTGTTTTGTGTGTGACTGTATAAATATCCACCCATCCATCCATCCATCCATCCATCCATCCATCTTCTTATCTATCTCCAGCGGTCTCTGGGCATGCAGGCGAAGTACACCCTGGACAGATTGCCAGTCCACTGCAGGGCAACACAGAGACACACATGACCAACAACCATGCACACGCACTCACACACACACCTAAGGATAGTTTTCAGAAACCAAACAACCTGACAGTCAATGTTTTTGAACCGTGGTAGGAGGCCGGAGTACTCGGAGAGAACCCACGCACGCACAGGGAGAACACGCAAACTCCCAGCAGAAAGACTCGAGGTTGGGATTTGAACCCAGAACTCAGCACTAGCCACTGTGTCAAAGTTTAAAAACTGTTTATTGTTACTTTAAATTAAACTCAAAAGATTTGTGTTTTCATGAAGTGCTGCCAATTTCTTTCCCTACAACCTCTGTACTGTACTTGGTATGTGAAATAAAGCAGGAGTTGAATAAATCCATGAGCCATAAATACAAATAATTACACTTTACTTGTTGTAAAGTAGGTTTATGAATTTTAGAAATACTGTGTTTACAGATGACACGACTGAATATGACACGTATGAGCACAGCTAAGACATGCTGGTCATGCAACATTATTTTAATGGTTTCTATTTAGCCTCTAATTGGTATTCAAAAGTGTTAAAAATCACCAGTTAGAAACTTATGGTGTACCCAGAAAACCGTTTCTCCACGACCCTTAATGAAAATGCAGCTGAACTGTTTAAAGATCTGGAGGATGTCAGCATCTATTATAAGGAGTAAATCTAAAAAAAAACAACACAAACAAACACACCTTTTAGACAAATCGACAATTCTCAATGGTTTTGTAAAATCATGCAAAGTTAAAAAAAAAATTACAAGAACATTTTAATAAGATTACCATAATTTCCGGACTATAGAGCGCACCTCAATAAAAGCAGCACCAACAAAAAAAAAAGGTTTTCTACACACGCCGCACTCGAATACAAGCCGCGGCGCAGCAGCCACATGCGGGTCTCCGGCACACAGCGCATGTACGGT
>NC_091755.1:38362704-38462704 GCF_043380555.1 Nothobranchius furzeri
AAATATAGACAATATTTTCAAAATACCACATAAAATGCTGAGACATTTTGTAGGTTGGAGCTTTTTAAGAGGCCATTTTTCTGCTGGCACCCACTACTAACAGTCTGCTGATATGGCCACTAGATGGCCACAGTGAGCCCAAGCAGGGGTGTTTATCTCAGCACAATAAAAGAGGATGTGACCGTGAATTGTTGCCCTCATAGCTTTATTTTGAAAGGATTCCAATGGGAGGGAATTACTGCCATGGGAGAACTACACCTTTACTAGCAAAATGCAGGTAAACCTCTCTGTCTCAGCTAGCCACATTTTATAGATAATCAGATGAGAATTTATAGGTAAACATGTTTTACTAAACATCCTCATCCTTTTTTTAAACAAACATGAAACAGACAAAAGCTATAACATTGGATTGGTTCAACAGTTTTTTTAACAAAACAATTTGCAAAAAAAAAAAAAAAAAAAAAAAGTAATGGCTTGTTTCCACTACCAAACTACAGAGAGAGAGAGAGAGAGAGAGAGAGAGAGAGAGAGAGAGAGAGAGAGAGAGAGAATTAATGTATAACCGATGTGTATAACCTGCTGAAATTAATAACAATAATATTGCAGAAACAAATTTTTGGTACAAAGGTCTTTGAGTCTAACGTGAAAATAAAGCAGAGAATATATTCCACACTTAATCATGGTGGTGTGATACATTTTGGGAAATTTAAAGATAAAATGGGATTTCTTTAAATTATTTTTTGGTTGGTAAAAATGACATCTATCAAAATTTGCTGTAAAGGCATTAACTCTAGGACCACTGAAGTAATAGGATATTATTCTACATGAAGACATGATGACAGTGGCAGAGGAGGCAATGCGAGTTTCATAACCCGAGGGTTGCAGGATTGAAAGAAAGAAAAAAAAAATTTGCAAATGTAAAAGCTATTTCTCCAAACTGAGTTTGTTCAGGAAGCTGGATCAAATGATCATTTAGAAGCTTTCATGCAGAAAAAGTTTAAAAATAATTTAAAAAATGGCCTTGTTATACGTTTTTATCCAAATGATTTGTGAGGAAACTTCACTCACGCCTGCTGTCCATCAGTGCTCTGGACTTCAGGTAAAGCTCAGACGGGTCCGGTTTGGGTGAAGACGAGCGCAGGTTGCTGGTGGACGCGGGGAGCCCGCCGGGGACCGCCTCTGGCTGACTGAGGGTCTCTGTGCTATTTGTTACCTCCTGCCTCTGCTGCTGGATGAGGGGCTGGGAGGACTGGTGGGGCGGCTGGGCAGCAGCAAAGGCCGTCTGCTGCAGGGAAGGCTGAGATGTGGCGTGGGACATGGGACCTGTGCACTACAACACATCATCAAGAGGTGGGATAAACAGCTGATTATTGCATGACCTCAGGCGAAAGAGCACAACATCTGTTAGTCACGAAAACTACGCGTGTGTCACTCAGCTGCAGCGGCAATTAAAACATAACTCTCAGAGATTTGTGTCTGCAGGAGCAAGGATGCAGTCAAACTCGGGATGGATTAGGCTGCAGAATAAAAGGCCCCCAAAATAGCTCATCAAAACAGGATAGCGCTGCGTTTCCCCAACAAAACAGGATGAGTACGTCTGTTTCTGCCTCTCTAAAGCGCAGCACGGAGGAGCAGCTCAGGGGAAGCTGTTGAACATGAAATACCATCTTACACACACCCAAACACACACACACATGTTAAGGTGCTGTTTGCATGGAGCCAGCATGTTTACCCACACGCAGCTCCAGAAATAACAACCTGCCTAACGTGGGCTCGCTGAATAATGCAGCTTAGAGCAGCGACACGTGAGCAGAGCAACAGGAGGGAAACGATTTAGAGTTGAATAATTCAGCAGCACGTTTGTCTTTACTGTTCTTTTTCTGTTTAATTATAGATTCAAGCAAAAAACACAAGAACATGATTTAACTTACAGGTTTTAGTGATTTCACAGGAGATGTCTGACCTGTCAGGGAAAGGAAAGGGACGGTTAAATCTTTGATAATTCAATTTTCAATTCAATTATTTCACTCAAAGTTTAAATAT
The DNA here is from genome assembly GCF_043380555.1 of Nothobranchius furzeri. NCBI lineage: Eukaryota > Metazoa > Chordata > Actinopteri > Cyprinodontiformes > Nothobranchiidae > Nothobranchius > Nothobranchius furzeri. The sequence continues at coordinate 38,364,748 of NC_091755.1, forward strand.
ACAAACTTCAAATTAGAAGTGAAATAGGGGGAGGAAGAAAGAAGAAGAAAAAATCTTGTAAATAGCCTTATACACAAAAAATAAACTGCTCTCTTACTTCCACAAATAATATCACTACTAAAAAATTAATCCTCCATCCTCAACTCACCAAATCAGACGATTTTAGCATTTTATCTTTATACATTTTTTTGAATTGATCAGTAGTTGTACATTTTTTTAATTCATCATCCAGGTTATTCCATAATTTCACACCATATATTGAAATACACATTTGCTTTAATGTAGTACGAACAAATATCCTTTTAAACTCTGGTTTCTTTCTACTCTTATCATGTTTTGGGATCGAAACAAAGAACCTTTGTAGATTAGTTGGCAGTAATAATAAACAATCACACGGCTTTAAGGCGGACCCATACCACACCAGAGCTTCCTTAAGAGCTTTGCACCGAATATTCACCAATAGTTTTGTCAAGTGGGCTCCCAGACAATTATTAAAGCTTCATTTCATTTGATATCTTGCTTAAAATTTGTGAGTGAAAGGGTAAATCAATAGTGACAGAATCTGTTCAATCAGCAGGGGGCAGTAGACTCAAGTATCAGGAATCGTAGGCCTGTGTTACAGGATGGAAGGAGGTAGACCTACAGCCAGGGGAAACGTGTGTTTTAGGTTAAAGTGGACACTTACTTGCTGCAGATACAAATCCTCAAGTTTTAGATTCATGCAAACTTTTGGGTTTACTTTGGTTCTTAGTTTCTCCTCATTTGAATTTCTTACTTATGTTTAAAACAGATGTTGTACCAGGAGCTGTTCTCCAAACGATCCGAACCTTTGACTTGAGCAGCTTCACGTCATCACTCATTACCATCTTACCCAGGTGGGTCTGTTCCTATCAGAGCTGATGAGACGGACGACTAGTCTGAACCTGCCGCGACCAAAACGTGTTGCTGCTGAACTTAAACAAAAGCTAACGTGAAATGATGTCACGAAACTCTGCAAAACTCTTAAGTTTGCAACAAATATATACTTGGGTGAACTAATGTAAAGATTTTGGAGACTTGACCTGTTTTAAGAGCGCTTTGGTCACTTTGGAATATTTATCCAGTCTGATCAGAAAGCAATCTCCAACAGACTAAAGTGTTTTAGAAGTTTGATACAGAAACATGTGTTTATCCTCTAATACGCTTCATCATCCTTCAGTGGCTCCTTTAGCATAGGAAGCATGGCAGCATCCTGAAGAATGAGAATGTCCCTTCCCGAAACAGTAAAAACAGCACAGACACAACTGGTTATTGTGTAATTAAAAATACTAATGAAGACTATTTCATTACTTTAAGATTCAAGGAGCCGTTTACTGGTTTGTTTGAACATTTCCTGCACGTCAAGTTTTATTCAGCCGTTGCAGGTCTGTACTTCAGCACTCATGCACATCTCCACCTCTTCTCCTTAACCTCGAAAAGTCTTACAGTGCTTAAGAAAACAGGTCATTTTTGACTATGTGACTAGTTTTGCTCACATCTCACCAGGTCCTTTCCTCCGCTGGTCTTCACGCCCGTTTTCCTGCTCTCTTCCATTTTCAGCTCATTTTATGTTGTTTGTAGTATTTTATGCTTCGACTAATTTGGATTTCCTGCCGCTGATGTGCCGTTGTTCTACAAGCTAGTTCAAGTTTATAAATTCTCCATCTGCCTGCACATCTGCATTTCAGTTTCTAATCAAACGAGAATGTTGTTGCAAAGAATAGAAATGTTTTCTGGGAGCTACAAACGCTACAGTTACTAAACAGAACACACACACACACACACACACACACACACACACACACACACACACACACACACACACACACACACACACACACACACACACACACACACACACACACACACACACACACACACACACACACACACACACACACACACACACACACACACACACACACACAGATAGATAAGGCCCCCAGAGCGCACAGCAGAACCCGGCTCAGTGCATCTGATGTGTGGGTGCAACGTTGATCTCTTGAATCTAGGCTACTGCACTGCAGCAAAGGCAAAGAAAAAAGAACGAGCCCTTCAAATCTGTGAAAGCACGAAGCAAGAAAGCGAGTGGTGATGATTACCCACCACGCTCCTGCTCTCTCCATGCCTTCCCTTCCCTCCTTCTCTTAAGGCAGTGAGTGAATCAGTAAAACCGTCATCCCCCCCCCCCCCCCCCCCCCCTCTTCTTCCCAGCACTTGTGACTGCACTTTGCTTACTTCCTGTTTTGGGAGGTAGATGATGCAGAGCTGGCATGGACTAGAGCGTGAAATTGCTTTATTTAACAAGGAGTGTGTGTGTGTGTGTGTGTGCATGTATTCAAGCACAATGTGCTGCACACAAACCATCCTGTCATTTATAAATGAAAACATTTACACGATTCCGTCATTCTGACCTCCTCTAGACTCGGCAGATCTTAGACAAAGGGCGAATCATGCTGCTGCCTCACTGCTGAAGAAATTCATTTCAAATACAGACTGGACTGTCAGCCCATTGCTTTGTTGTTGTTGTTGTTTTAAGTGCTGTGCAAGCAACAGGTGATGCAAATCTGTGTGAGGGACACACTTCCACTTCATCTTTAGACTAGAGCCCGTTTGGTGTCAGAATAAAACTCTGGTTGATAAAAAAAAACAAAGTTTGCAGCATGACCCCTCCTTCCCGTGGACTCACCTCCTCTAAGCACCAGCACGTTGACCTCGCTGCCCACCGGCAGGTCTTTGAGGATGTCCACCACCTGGGAGTGGCTCAACGTTTGAACGTTCTGCCGGTTGATCTCCTTGATGACATCGCCCTTCAACAAGCCGCGGCACCACTGCGCATCCAAGATCATCTTCACCTTCTGACCCAGGGGACAGTCGGCAATGGCAAAGCCAAAACCTCCCGGGCCTTTGACCAATGGTACGCTCACCAGCTCCGGCTGCAACAGAGTGGAGTCTGGCCCTTCCTGGTTTAGGGTGAGAGGAAGGTTCTGTTGCTGCAGCTGGGGATGTGGAAGGCGTCCTCCTCCATTAGTCATGGGTGGAACTGAGGCTGTGTGCCGGGACAGGGTTCCTCCATCTGGGACGTTCTGTGGTGTGGAAGTGGACGGAGAAGAGGAGGCATCCTTCGAGGCAATGAGGCTCCCCGACACTTCCTCGCTGCTGCTGGAGTCGTCAGGAAGAGGGTAACCCCGGCACAGGACCAGGTCTACGTATTGGTTGATTGGAATGGACTGGAACATCTGCACCGCATCAGCGTGAGTCTTCCCCAACACACACGCCCTGTTTATGTCCACTATGACATCACCTAAAAGAAGAACAAAGAGCTTTCACAAACACTCCACATAAATGGTTGGGTCTACCAGGATTTGGACCTACAACCACCTGTGGGCTTTACAAAGAATTGTCTGAAAAAGAGAAAATCCCCAGTGAATGAAAACGTCCTCTTCAGGTCAGAAGTCAGGAGAATGTTCAAAGTAGTTTGAGATGCTAGAAAAACAACAGCGGCTCAGACAAGCCCTGGTTCCCGCAGGCGGCGTGGCTGGTGAGGGTGTTTGTGATTAAAACTAGGGGTGCTCCGATTGATCGGCCGCAGATAATTATCGGCCGATTTTCCTGCAAAAGTGTGTGATCTGTGATCGCCGATCGCTGCCTTTCATTTCCGCTCTGGCACTGGCGCTTACTCTTCCCGGCTGGTAGTTCACCCTTCCGCTTCTCCCCGCTTAGTGCGCATGCGCGTGGCGGCAAACCCGCGAAGACAAACAAGTCTGCCGTGCGGAACTTCTTTACGGTGTGCGAGAGTGATATTAAGTTTGCGTCTTGCAACACTTGCAACGAAAACATACCCCGCGGAGGAAGCACTTCAAAAAAATTCAACACGATGAATTTGATCCGACATTTAAAGACTAAACACTTGGCGGAGCACGGTGAGTTTTCGAGGCTCACCGCAGACAATGAAAAGAAGGCTGCTAATGCTAATGCAGCCACAGTCAGACGGCAGCTAACGCAGCCGACGCTTGGAAACACTCGCCCATATGAGCGTGACAGTCAAAAGGATAAGCAAATTACCCGTAAAACCATCAAGTTTATTGGACTTGACGACCAGCCTTTTTCAGTTGTGGAAGACGCCGGATTCCGCCGACTACTAACCCACTTGGAACCTCGCTACATGCTACCGGGACGCAAATATTTCGCCGACGTAGCCCTTCCAGAGCTCCACCAGACAGTGTATTCTTTCATCGAGGGACTCCTTGAAGAAAGCGTCTCATCCTCTGTGAGTTTCACAAGTGACATTTGGAGCTCAGGTGTCAGTCCTGTGTCAGTGCTGAGCTTAACTAGCCTAGTGAACTAGACCAAATTCTTGCTTTGCAAAGTTTGGTCTAGGCACGCTCCATTGGAACCTCCACAGCTCCTACCAGGACTCTGGCTAGCCAATCACAGCTCTCTAGAGGGGTTTCAAACACAAAAAGAGCTGTGATTGGTCCATAATGGTGGGCCAATCATCGTGCTCTATCTGCTTAGTGAACAAATCACAGAGCTTTTTCCGCTTTGTGGGCCAATCAGGGCACTCTATATGCCTGGTGGGTGGGATGATGCAACAGAGTGAAACAAGTGTATGTCACATTCATTGTCCAGTGGAATAAGGAGATCATTTGAAAGACAACAGTAGAACCCGCCCCACAACCGAGAGCCGTCAATGGAGTGTTGCCAGACTAAATAATACATTTATTTAGTCTGGCTTGCCAGGCTAGAGCGTAACAGCTCACTGGATGTATCTGAATGTATCCTTGGTTAGTTAATTTGATTTAGGCGCTGATGTGAGACATTGACTTTTTTTGCACTATTTGTAGCCTAAAGAGAGCCTTAATGTTTTCAATTTCTTATAAATTGTTACTGATGTTACATAATTTGAAGTGAAGTAAAACCATGTTTTTTCTGAATTAATATGCAACACATGCATTAGAACTCACCATAGCTAAATGAACAATTTACAGCCAATCTATGTAACTGGTATCGGTAATCTGCTGACCGGCCTCTTGGCTGATCGGCATCGGTGATCGGCAGATTAAAACCTGATCGGAGCATCCCTAATTAAAACCCAGAAATCACTGATGAAAATAAACTGGATCACCCAGCAGCATCTCTCCTCGCTCCCAATAACAAAGTAGAACAAGACGATTCTCCGCTCCACCTCTCATCTCCTGAGCACCCTTGGCCAGGCCCTGATGAGGCCTGCTGACTGGATATCTGGCCCGGAGCCCAGAGGAGGATCCAGCCCACCAGCACAATCAATACTCTCCTCAAGCAAACGCCGCTAAGGTTCCACTCCCGCGATGAGCTTCGTATACCAACATGGAGCCTCACACTCGGTGCATGTTTTTTTTTAAATGCCTGATCCAATAAAAAGCGGAGTGAAGTAAACGCCATCGCAAGGTCCGCTGGTGTGAATAAATACAGCCGATACAAAGTGAGGAATGCAGGAACGCTGTTGCAGTCTGCTGCTTTGCTGTTAAAACCCAATGAAATTAATTACGTTCATCCTGTGGTACAGCTAATTTACCCCGCCCCCCCCCACGGGAAATGAGACAGTGAAAATAATTGCACTGTGTTCCACCTTCTCGATGATTCTCAGCTGCAGCAGCGCTCGTGTAGCGATCAATATTGGTGTTGTGTGAGTCCTAAAGCAGATATCACACCAAAGACTCAAATCACCGTGTGTGGTCACTGTGTACTAGTACTGCAGATGACTACGCTGGTGCACAGTATACTCTAGTCTTTACTGTAGGGCTGCATGCAGCATGACTGGTGAAACATCCAATTACTCAACCAGATTCAAGATGTCCAACACATCTTTTCAACCTTGGTAAACACCAAAATGGCTACAACTCAATGAAAAAGTCAATTTAAGACATATTAGACTAAGATTTGGCCTCCTGGTAGCAGAGCGGTTTCCCTAACACACGCTTTGAACGCTGATTTTAATGAAACTCTAAAACTTTAGTCATTGAATGCACATCTACATCAAATTTCACTTCTGAAGTCAACCCATCTCCAGATTGCCTCCACGCCTAATCAACGTAAGCAAACAACGGTGGCGATAACTTGGCCAGTTTACAGATAATAGCAGTGCCAACAGGTAGAATGATGTTACAGTGATCCCTCGCTACTTCGCGGTTTGTTTATCGCGGATTCACGACTTCGCGGATTTTTTTCTTTGGAGCCTTATTCAAGGGAAATTTGCCGATTCGCGGTATTTTTCTATGAGAAATATCAAGAAATTCCTGTCTTTTTTTTATCAATTTCATCATAGAATGCACTTTTTGTAATAAAACTATAAAAAAACCAAGTAAAAATACAGTACTATGTAAAGGGAGGGTTTTAAAAGTCTGAATACTGAATACGTACCTGTTAAATAAATACTGTAAATATGGTGTCCCTACTTCGCGGATTTTCACCTATCGCGGCCAGGTCTGGAACGCACCTACCGCGATAAACGATGGATCACTGTATTTTTTCATTGGGCCCAACTTCACCATAAGATTATCTCACCATGATCACTAATGGTTGAATGACCTGTTCAGCAGCTCACCGAGTTCTGCAGTAGCCGTTTCATCACCCACAGAATAAAACCATGTGGAATGAGGCAGAGAAACCTCTAAATATGCAGGACGGGTGCCTCTTATAGGCCGAGGGTTGTACTCCACTGCAGGAGCCGGTAAACCTAACTTAAAGGAAAACGAGGCCTTCACTTTCTAAATATGTCAAGAGACTCAAGTCAGACCACCCTGGATGTTCCTCTGATCCTCCTGGTGCAACTCTGTAGGATGGTCATTAATTTCATCGGCAGCAATTAAACCACTGGAGTCCCGGCACTGGAGGACACATTTATAATTAATGACTGATTTGAAAGTCACCTGGGGCAATCCTGTTGTCGTGTGCAGCAGGTCCATCAGGAAGAATGTTTTTCACTTGAAGGAACTCATCTGGGCGGTCTCCTCCGATGATGGTGAACCCGAACCCTTGAGGGCTTTTTCTGAGTGCCGTTTGCAGGATGACCCCCTGCAGCTGAGCCGGATCTCGTGTGAAACCTCGTGCTCCCCTGGCAGGCTCCCCTCCTGTAGATGTACAGTGAAAAAGAGACGAGGGGTCAAGAACAGGTGAAACATCCTATAAACTCTAATTTTTGTTTTCTAAAACACAAGAAGCCCCACATTTAGTCACTTTGTTGTGATTTGACAGAACCGACTGATGCAGGGTATCTGCAGGTTTAAGGGAACCAGATTTAAGACTTTTTAAGACCTTTTTTAAGGCCACTTTGACCAAATTTAAGCTATTTTTAAAAATTAAATTTAAGCTATAATTTCCAACTATTGCCTGGAACCGATGCTAACCACGTCGCAAAGGTGGGAATAGCCATCCAGTTACCATTAAACGTGCTTCCCCATGGCGCAAGCTCCCACTAGCTTAACCAGCTAATGTGCTCATCTAAAAATAGCCCCCTTTCACAACCAGCTGAATGTGTACGGTTCCACTTACGCCAACGTCATACACAAAAAATGCTGAACTAGGAATTCGCAAAATTTTAATAGAAATAAAAGAATCTAGTTTATTGCGTCTTTGGTAATTTGAGACATTTGGAAACTGTATTTAAGGATTATTTGTCATTTTTAAGGATTTTTAAGGTCTTAAATTTGGAAAAGCAAATTTAAGACTTTTTAAGGACCCGCGGATACCCTGTGATGGACACTCCCGAAAGAAATCCAAAGATTCTCCATGTTTCCACGTCTTCAGTGACACATCCCACTGAGTTTAGAGACTCATGCAGTGGGTGTGGCTTGCTCTCTGAATAATAATAATAATAATAATAATAATAATAATAATAATAATACATTTTATTTAAAAGCGCCTTTCAGGACACCCAAGGTCACTTTACACAAAACACGTAATAAAATACAATAAAACAATAATACAACCCAAAGAAGTAAAAACTGAGAGAAACATTTCAATAAAATCAGAGGTTGTAGGCATATTTAAACATATGTGTTTTGAGTTTTGTTTTGAAAAGGGTAAAACTGTCAATGTTCCTGATGTCTGGGGGAAGTGAGTTCCAGAGTCGAGGAGCAGAGCGGCTGAAAGCTCTGCTCCCCATGGTAGCGAGACGGGCAGAAGGAACCGCAAGATGGATGGAATAAGAAGATCTGAGTTAACGGGACGGGGTGTGAATACTTATAAGGTCTGAGATATATGGAGGAGAGAGGTTGTGGATTGCTTTGAAGGTATGAAGGAGAATTTTGAAGATGGACCTGAATTTAACTGGGAGCCAGTGAAGCTGCTGGAGAACCGGTGTGATGTGGTGAAAGGAAGGGGTTCTGGTGATAATACGGGCTGCTGAATTCTGGACCAGTTGCAGTTTATGAAGGAGTTTGTTGGGGAGACCATAAAGAAGTGAATTGCAATAGTCGATACGGGAGGTGACGAGGCTGTGGACGAGAATGGCGGCAGTGTGAGGGGTCAGTGAGGGACGGAGACGGTTTATGGAACGTAGATGGAAGTATGCTGACCGAATTAAGTTATTAATGTGAGCTTGAAAAGAAAGTGAGCTGTCGAGAATGACACCCAGACTCTTGACGTGAGGTGAGGGGGAGACTGTGGCGCTGTCAATAGTTAAAGAAAAGCTGTCAGAGGTTGAGAGGGTGGAGTTAGTGCCAACTAGAAGTAGTTCAGTTTTATTGCCGTTGAGTTTGAGGAAATTAGAGGTGAACCATGATTTGATTTCAGAGAGGCAGAGTGTAAGGGAGGATGGTGGGAGAGTTGAGTTGGTAATAGTTGAGTTGGTAATAGTTTCAGTTTACATTTCTGTACGCAACAGAAGATTGTGAGTGGCAACAGCTTTCCAAGGAACTCTGTAGCACATGTCCAAATCAATCCTAAGCAACAATAAAGTAGAGACAACATCCCTGACTACACATCACTCCCTGTCGGCATTCCTACATGACCTCCTGCAGACCCAAACTTTATCCCAATATTTTCCTGGCTAATTTCCTTAGTGGTGGCAGCACGATGCACACATGAACCAACCTCATAGAAGACGGGAAAGGAATGACGCTAGAGTGGGTGTGGGGAGACCGAAGGAACAGAAGAGTGGGCTCTGACAGAAGGAGGTGAATTCTGACCGATTCCTGGCTCGCCCTACCCCAGTGAGATGGTGAGTTATGTGGACAGTCCCAGCGGGCCGGGTTTCTTCTCAGGCAGTTCCCACAATGATAGAAGGTGGGACATCAATCTCACCAGGCGGAGTAGAGATGGAAGCCTCACCCCTCACTCCCCTCCGTGCCTCCCATTCCACCCTCACTGGGATTTGGATTTGCATGTCTGCAATGAGACTGGCTGCTAAACGTGACCCGTTTGATTTAGGGGTCCTTACTGGTCCTGCGCTTCACGTGCTGCTGCCTCTTCTTCAGGTGCGGCAATGCGAGCGATGTCAGTCATGTTCACATGATGTGAAAAAGAGCCCATCAGCAGCGCAGGAACTGTTCCAGCATAATTAATGGCCCTCATTAAAGCTGCATCAGCAGAGAGTGGAGGGTGGGGTAGGTTAGGGCCACACACACCAAAGCCATGTTTACATGGTCCGGATTAAAGCGCGGGCCACAAAGGGACATTGTGTGTTTTCTCAGGGTGAAGTGATCATGTGATGCGTCTGACAGGTTTGCCAACGCTGTAATTATGTCCGAGCGTAGCCGTGCGCTGTGCGGTTTTGTCTGGTAGGTCAGCCTCGTCAAAAACAATGCTCCGGAACATCCTCGTGCACGTCCACACACTCGCATGAGACCGCTGGGCATTAATTGTCATTAACGAGGTGCAGGGTGGGAGCCGTGGGTGGTGGTGCACGGAGGCAGCCTCACCCACAGATTGCAGAGAGGCTCGGCTAGGGGAGGCGGGGTCTGCGTGCGGCAGAGTGAGGCAGACAGATCTGTCTAGGGGTTGTCTGAAACACGGAGGCTTGTTTGAATACTGATGCAGCCATGCTTTATGTACGCACACTGGACTGTCATAACTCTGACCCATTTTACTACATGGGGCTTCCATTTATCAGACCTTCGCGTTCACCAAGGAGAGGCGACTCCATCGGCCGAGCTTTCACCACACGTGGTAAATGATGAGCAGATGAGCCCGTAGCGAGCCGACTTACGAGCACGAGTCACTTTTAACCGCATGCACTCCTCCGTCCTTCCTGAGTTTGGAACGCCGGGGGCAGAAGCATTTTCAACAAGACCTCAAAGCCTTTCCTTTTCCACATCTACTTGTCAAAATGAGTTCTTCCTCCTGCTGATGCGCTGTTTCGTAATTCTAATTGAATATCATAGCTTCAGAGGCCACGGGCAGTTTATCAGCAGCCTGTCGACTGTTAGAACATCTCCCAGACAGACGTTTCAGCATGGAGCGGCTGATGAAAGAGTACCCCAGCGTTTGATAACACATAATGTGCTGTTGAAGCATCCCTTCTTTCTTTTCTGAACATTAAGCTCAAACCGATCAACCAGAACATGTTTATGTTTATGTTTATTCACTTAGCAGACGCTTTTTTCCAAAGCGACTTACAATTTATAACCTATAGGGCATGTTGTGATCTGTGGGGGAGACCGGAGAACCCGGAGGAAACCCACGCATGCATGGGGAGAACGCGCAACTCCACGCAGAAAGGCCGCAGCCGAGTTTCGAACCTGCGAGCTTCGTGCTGCGAGGCAACAGTACTAACCACTGCGCCACCATGCAGCCCACACCATGCTAATGCCGTCACCCATGCTGTGGCTCAAGGACCTAAAACACAACAGCCACGATGGTGGCGTCTCCGCCGTAGCACGGTGAAAACAGGCAGGTGTAATGAGACGATAAATAGCTAGGTGTGCACGTTTAACGTTTTCAGTGTTGGAAGAAAGGAAACGACCATTCAGGCAAGTTTGTTGAGGGTCAAACTATCGTGGCTGCAGGAGTCTGCAGAGGTCAGTAGTGACTAAACGCGACCTAAACATAAAAATCAAACAAGAGTGGATGTACAACAATCAGATCGTGTTAAACGCTAGCGAGTAGAAATGTGTCTTGAGAAGAGTTTTAAAACCACAAGCGAGGAGGCTTTCCTGACACTGACGGCCAGCTGACTCCATAGGCAAGGAGCAGCCACAGCAAAACACCGGTCACCTCTCCGCCTGCAGCTGGTCAGCCAACCTCAATAAGCGTGGGAGATCATATGGCTGGAGAACGTCTGAGAGGTATGATGGTGCCAGCCCAAACAAAGATTTATATGTCAGCACAAGAACGTTGAACCAAAGTCTAAAAACAACAGGAATCCAGCGAAGAGAAGCTGGCATCACACTTACAGGTGCCTGTTAGCGAACGCGCTGCTGCATTCTGCACCAACTGCAACCCTCAGAGATTCATGACTCACACCACTATAAAGACCATTACAGTAGTTCATTATTGAGGTAATAAAAGCATGAATGAGTCTTTCCATGTCTCCAGTGCTCCACGGAAGGCTTCTGTCCTCCCTAAGCTCACCTTAGGACACCTGCGTTACCGTTTGACAGGTGTGCCTCCCCACCTACCACTTTCCCTGCAATTTACGATGTTCCTTTAAAGAGCAAGTCACCCCCAAATAAACTTTTTTTGCTGATAAACTAAATAAACGAGTGTCTAATCGTGCTGCAGACACGTGTCGTCAATAATTTGGCACTTCAGTGCATCTTAGTTAAAATTTAAATATTCTGCCTAAAACTGGCAGTGTTGTATGTTGTCAGGTAAAAACTCTGCACTGTATTTTAATTTAAATCTGCCACCGCTATTGGCTAAGAGGTATGCTATGATGTAAACTGGTACATTATGATGTCACAATGCTGTCGTGAGCCTGAGTGTGTGTGTATTTGTTAGCGGCTCCGCCCTCTCGGTCTGCCTGGCAACAGCATTTGTTGCATTTTTCAAACATGAAGTGGGCGTGGAGTTAGACTCTGATAGGGGGTAACTTGCTCTTTAACATAACGCCCCTTTGTTCCCCCCATGACTTCCATGATGAAAAAAAATAACCCAAAATCATGAATTTAAACATAAAAATTTAAAAATGATTGAAAAATGAGTGTGACTGTTGAATTTACTAACATGGATGTAATCCAACAAATCTGGGATTTTGTTAATATGCTTTTCACATTGAAAAATCACAGCTGCTCCAGCCCAGTATGATAATGTAAAAAAATCCGATCGCTCTATTTGAAGGTCAACTGTAGCAGACACGTTCCCTTTCTATTCACTTGGACAGAACTGGGACTTTCCAACCATTAAAAACAACACACCAGAACCCATTGATTATGGTGCAACAACCCTAACCCTAGACACGCAAAGCTCAACCCTGACATGACCAAAAGGTGACAAAGAACAAGCTACGATAGCCTTTTAGCCTGGCGCTCCGGGTTTTCTGACCAGATAGAACCAATCCCGTTTTATGGGGGAGTGTTTCATAGAAAAAAGAACTTGCAATAGGAAATAAACTCAGGAAAATCTTTACTTAAACCAAGTGCGGAAATCCATCAACAGATTCATAAACTCCACACATGTAAATTAAATAATCCAGGAGAACAAAACATCAGGCAAGCACATGAAGACGCCTCCGTGGACACCAGTGTGTTTGTACCTGAAGGTGCAGCTGTTGGCGGCTGTCCTGCAACAGGGGAGTCCACAACCAGCTTCTTCTTAGCCTCCATTACCGGATTCTCAAACTGGGTCTTCTGGTGTATGTGGCTGCAGAACAGAGAAAACAACATCAGCTGATAAAAAAAAAAGAAATCTCAGATTTATCTCTTATTTCTATATTTATCTGCAGCCTAACAGGACAGGACGCCCCAACCCTGCAACTCCAGCTCTGTGACTTCATGCAAAGCTGTGATTTGACTGAAGACTTGTGTGTGACGTGCACCCTGCTGGGCGGACGCCCCACCTCAGGACAGGTAAAAGTCTTTCATAATATTACACGGTCTTAGCATTCACATGTTTAGGCTCTAAACGTAATAGAAACAGTTGTGTTTAACTGATTTGGAGGGATGATGAAGATTGTTGCTTATTATGGGATGCATTCAATAATTCTGAAGCTTTATTGAAACATTTTATGGTATATATTCAGATGGGTAAAAAAAATCCCAGAGATTATTCATTAAATGTGACTTTAAGAATTAAGCCGATTCAAGATGGCTGCCACAGAAGAGCAGCATTTGCAAACTCAAAAATGGCTACAACTGAGTTAGAGATGTGGAGAAAGAACACAGTTATGGTGCTAGTGGCATGGATGTAAATTTTGGGGGGGACAGGGGGGACATGCCCCCCCTTTCCAAAGTCAATTTTTGTACCCTGCACTTTTTACTGTCCAGCCAACGAACTGGTTTCTCCTCCACACTACGTCCAAAACCTCTGACCCCAGATCAGCAGCTCGGCAGCTTAGCACCAAAACCAATTTAAAAACAGTTAGTCCTGCCGTCTCACCTGTGTGGTGACATGCTCCCTGTTACAGAGAAACATCCCCTCCTTGCAGTAAATGAGGGAGATGGCTCATCTGCATAATGAGTTTCAGCAGGCGTGAATCCTGTCCATGACGGCACCTTAGCAAGATAAAATGCACTGATGCTGCACGAGGAATCAGCCACATATTGAGGGACTGATGGTATACATGGGGTGTGTACCGAATCCACGGGAGGGATGCTTGTAAGAGTGCATTTTGAGGTCGATGGCGTCACAGCGCAGCGACGAGTACTGTCCGAATTCCAAGAATACTCATTCTCGCGTCCTCAAATGCGTCCTCGCTCCACCCACATTTCGAAGATGGGTCTGTTGTATCCGCACAGAACAAGGCGATCCCAGCATGCTTTGCACGCCGGCTGTGGATTTTCAACAGGAAGAGAAAATGGGGAGAGCTACGAAGTTTTAAATATAAGTTTGTTTAAAACTAGCCGTAGAAACCTAAAAAGCTTAAAGTGGTTCAGTTTATAGACATTTTTCATTTGTATATTTGTTTTTTTAAATTACATTTTAGGCAGAAATCAGCCAGAACGAGTTTGTATCGCGGGTCCAAGTTATTCCTGTGTGTGTGTGTGTGTGTGTGTGTGTGTGTGTGTGTGTGTGTGCGTGTGTGTGTGTGTGTGTGTGTGGTGAATTAAACTTCTCATTTGTTTTAGGGACAACGGAGCAAAGAAGTGTTTTTATTAAACTTAGAGGTGAAGAGTGAAGCTGTTTACACTAGGGCCTGCACGACTTTATTTTTTTTAAAGTCGACAGTCAAGTAATGAAAGTCGAGTCGACTTCGACTAGTCGTTGATGACGTCATACGCCGGAAGCGGCGGGGGGGTCGGTCGGTAGGTTCGCTGGAATTTTTTGACTATTAAAATTGCGCCCACATTTTCTAAGTTAAACATCTCTTTTAACAACGGTAGTTTCTGCATCCTACTTCAGCCCTCTCCCCCCTCCCCCTGCGCAGCAGCCGCAAACTCACTGATGCGCCTGCAGCCTCTCGGAGTTCCTGCTGCTCTAAACATTAAAATAATTATTTCATTTTCTGTTCCTCACTTCTGATTACCTTCAATGGTGTCTGTTTGTTGCAACAGCAGGTACAAAAACTAACTTGTTTTTATTTGACTATTTTTCTGTCCTGTCTGTTTATTATCTTCCTGCATCTCCTCTCAATCCTAAAGAGAAACTGCTACCTGGGTTCATATATATTCACCTCATGAGTTACCTTTGAACTGCAGTTCTAAAAGATCTACCGACCGCAAAAACAGCAGAGTGCCGCTGCTCGCCGGCCGACTACAACGGGACCGTTTTTGCTGCGGAGTTCATGCCGGAGCGGAGCGGAGCGGAGATAGTGGAATCTTGGGGGCGCGGCACCGGAGGACAACAGGTGATGCGCATCGCTCCGCAGCAGCGAAACGCATCAGGCACAAATAACAGACAGAAAACATGAAAATGAAATGAGCCGACATGAACGATCGCGTGTTTAATTTGTTTTTGAGGTGGTGACACCCGATTTGGCGGTGCTCAGGACGCAATGTCTGGAGCGCACGTCAATGATCAGAGCTTTGCATGCACAAACTGGTTAAGATTAGGATGGGGGTGAGGGGAAGGTTAAATTGCAAGAGCGAAAAGGTCACAGTTTGGTTAAATGTCCGTTTTACCGCCGGTGTCAGTACCGCACAGCGCGTCGCCTCCGCCTCGATCCAGACGCGCAGGGGCTCGTCACCTGCTGTCTTTTCCGAGGACTGCATCTTGTCAGTCATTATCACGTGACAACGACTAGTTGATGACAGGCATAAAAAGTCACTACAGAGCCGTGAAGTCGACTAGTCGACTATTTCGTACAACCCCTAGTTTACACACAACCACAGAAGTTCTTCTGTGAAAAGTAGTTTAACATTCAGGGATTTACACAGCTGACACGTTTTAATGAAGTAAAAATTGTTTGTGTGAAGAATATAATTTTTATCTTCTCATGTGGATAAATGTAAAAATGTGTTTATTGCCTTTTTGTCACCTGTGGTCTCTGATTTTCTCTGTAGGACTGCAGGTGTCCAGGGTCAGGAGAGGCTTTACCTGGTGGTCCTCCTGGGAGAGAGGCCTTCTACTGTCATCATGTTAATGTTATTTAGCCATTTGATATTTGAACACATTTATTAAAACAAATACTAACTGATAACTCTTTCTGGTCATTGATTTTATCACCAGTTTTATTATTACGGATGTTTTTGAACATGTTACATGAACAGAAAATGAAAAGATGGTAAGGAGACAAGATTATTTATAATACGTTACAATTATTCACAGATCAAAACCAGTATGGACCAGTTATGTACGGTTAAAGCAGGATTAACCTGAGTGACTCTTCCTGGATCTCTCTCTCGTCTCACTCCTCGTCTCTCTCCCTCTCCCCTCGTCTCTCTCCTGTCTCTCTCCCTCTCTCCTCCCCCTCTCTCCCTCGTGCCTCTTCTCCCCCTCTCTCCCTCGTGCCTCTTCTCACTCCTCGTGTCTCTCTCTCTCCCCTCGTCTCTCTCCTCCCCCTCTCTCCCTCGTGCCTCTCCTCCCCCTCTCTCCCTCGTGCCTCTTCTCACTCCTCGTGTCTCTCTCTCTCCCCTCGTCTCTCTCCTCCCCCTCTCTCCCTCGTGCCTCTCCTCCCCCTCTCTCCCTCGTGCCTCTTCTCCCCCTCTCTCCCTCATGCCTCTTCTCACTCCTCGTGTCTCTCTCTCTCTCTCTCACTCCTCGTGTCTCTCTCTCTCTCTCTCTCACTCCTCGTCTCTCTCTCTCACTCCTCGTCTCTCTCTCTCTCACTCCTCGTCTCTCTCTCTCTCACTCCTCGTCTCTCTCTCTCTCACTCCTCGTCTCTCTCTCTCTCACTCCTCGTCTCTCTCTCTCTCACTCCTCGTCTCTCTCTCTCTCACTCCTCGTCTCTCTCTCTCTCACTCCTCGTCTCTCTCTCTCTCACTCCTCGTCTCTCTCTCTCTCACTCCTCGTCTCTCTCACTCCTCGTCTCTCTCTCTCTCACTCCTCGTCACCCCCCTCTCCCCGTCACTCCTCCTCGTCTCACTCACTCACTCACCCCCCCCCCCCCCACACACACACACACACACACTGGCTTTCACAGAAATAATTGGACTTTGTGTCATGTTGTGGCATCTTGTTGTTCATTTGCAACAGAAAAAAGCCAGACTGAAGAGACAAAGGGAGCCTCTGAGTGACCCTCTTGCATGATTCGGTGCTAGGTATTCTCCCCTGCTTGCACGCCTCTCTCCCTCTCTCTGTCTACAGAAATGGGTCTAAAATGACACTTTATCTTCTTGTTTACCCTGTCAGGAAGAATTGCCCTGTTGTTTCCCTCTTCTGGACCCACCATCCTCCATTGTCTGCAGCCTTTACTGCAACCTCTTTCACACACGCAGACGAAGCTCCAGCCCAACACTAATTGCTCCCTGTAGGTCTGTGGGAAACTACGGTTTGGACTACGCGATGACATAACACCACACGAGTGAGAGGACTTTGCATCTCAGAGGCAACTCGGTTTATTTTAGTGAAATTGGACACAGCTGTAGGGATGCACACAGGTATGGCTTTTTATAAAAAGTCTGAATGAGAAGATGCTGCGGGCCAATTAACCAACATCACCGCCGATTCCAGCTGCAGCCCTTTGGGTGTCCCCAGGAACAGGAAGAACTTTACTCACTCTACATAGTAGGTGCCAAACTGGGGGTCCTCGATCTTCTCCCAGCCGTAGGGCAGCTCTGGGGGTGGGACAGACACAAGAGGGAAACACACATCACCTATGATACTGCTGAGGCGTTGGACACATGAGGTGTGAGTGTTTAGACTCAGGCCCTGTCCACACGTAGCCGGGGATTTGCCAAAACGTAGATATTTTTCTACGTTTTGGCCTGTCATCCACACGAAAACGGAGTTTTTTCACACGAAAACAGATTTTTTTAAAAACTCCGGCCAAAGTGAAGATCTGCGTTTTCTCCGTTTTGGGTGTCTGCGTGTGGGCAGACAAAACCGGAGTTTTAAGGTCCGCAACGTCACTTTCCGCGACAAAAAAATGCTGACATCACGTGTGCGACCTGTGTTTACACTAGCCGACAGCATGGATGCCCTCAGAGCTGCGCTCGCTTTATCACTTGTCCAAGCGCTTTCTGCTTGTTTGTTTTTGCAAGCGGAATTACTGCTCCTTGCGGAAGACCACAGACGAAGGACGAGGTTAAGAACGGGGGAAGTACTGCCGCCTACAGGTCTGGCATGTCCTTAACAACGTATTTATCCGGGTACGTGGGGACAGAGTTTCTTTAAAAAACGAGGTGGTGTGGATGCAAGTTTTTGGAGGGGCGGATATTCGTTAAAAAAAAAAAACCGGCTACGTGTGGACTAGGCCTCGGTGTTTTGCTCCTGCTACAGAGCATTAGGATAGATGTTCTATAACAGATGTTTTAAAACGTTAAAAAGCAGCACAGATGAATTTATTACTTAGAAAATGTAATTCTGAGATCATCAAACTCCAATTCAGCTTTTTTATTTTGACTCGAGAAACAAATTCAGTCCTGTTAACAAACAGAACCCAGTTGACCCCTAACTCTGATAAAAACAGAACAAGTTCTGTTGGTCGCATTATCTGTGATTTAGCAAAATAAATATCAAGATTTCCTTTTAGTTTTTACAAAACTACATGTTTCGATTACATGTTTTTATTAAATGTGATTAGTTGGCACTGAAGAGGAAAACTAGTTTTCTTTCTCTGAAACAAACTTTGAGCCTAAAAATTGACGGGCTAACAGCTAGTCCAACATTTCACAGCAAACTATTGAATTATTGTTCTATAAAAATTTACACAACTGCCAGTTTCATGTAATATGGTGAAATATCAGAGATCCAGGGGTCAAATCCATCCATTCTGCCTCACTAATCCAGTAAAACTGACAGCTGCTGTATTTCTGTTTTAAACACAGCAGCTATAAACGTTCTTAACTAGCTGTTAGCTCCTCAGTCCTGTTTGATGTAAACTACTACAACATTTATGATAGAGGTTATATGTTTTACACAGGAATGCAACTCGCAAAAGGTAGAAACATTCCTTTAAATGCTGTCAAATATAAGTTATTGCTGACTCCTTGTGTTTTGTCTCTTGTTTGATCTCATTGTTCCAGACCGTTTATAATAAGGGACACATCTTTGAGGTGTCTGATGAGTTTGCCGCTTCAGAACCACGCACAGTGAAGTTAACGTGCCATCAAAGAGCTTCAGAATCACAAAGTTTTAGAGGTCTACAGTTTCTTTAGTGTTGTTTTAAACAGGCTCCCTGAAAACAACGTGTGCATCTCTGCAGCTGCTTTTGTATGCGAGCACCATCTCGACTTCCTGCCTCCATGTGACAGGACACACGCGGCTCTGAATTGCTATTTACGCAAGAGAGGGCTGGAGAAAATTGCCTTTTGAGAGATGCTGCGCTGATGAGCTCTGTGTGTGTTCGAGAAGCTGCTAGTGGGAGTCGTGCAGGCTAGAGATGGGAGGTTTGTGCTGCGTCACCAACACGGCTGGGATGAAGCTCGATCAGCTGTGCAGTCTCCGTCTGCCAGCCGACGCCCCCCTCTGAGAGGTGGGAATCACACACACACACACACACACACACACGCTGGAGGAACTGTACGGAGAAGAGTGTGTATGTGAATATTGTCTCACCTCCTTCATCGCATTTCTCAGGCGGCTTGGCTTTCCTGGCGAGGCGGGGGTCCATCCAGGTGGTGGTCTTTGTGTTGTGGCTATAAATAGGTCCAGAAAAAACAAACAGGTTAAAGGTCAACAGGATGTGAAGGAAAGGTTTTCATATATGCAAACATTAATGGTCAGGTGGAGGAAGAGGAGCACCAGTGGAAGGACAGAGTAAAGATCATAAAGAGCAGAAGTTAGCGAGCAGGTCAAGGGTGGCGGGCTCCGCACGGCCTGTTGTTCCTCTGCCTGGCTGAGCGAGCGATTGATTTAGTAGCAAGCAGGAGCACCTGGCTCTCCCGACATCGACAGCTCGCCACACTAACGGGACGGGTAAGCGGCGCTGCCCCGCTGCGTTCAGCGCCAGCCAACAAACCACACATCACGCACGGAGGAACCGAAAAGAGAAATAATTGAGAAAAATGTTGCTGCCATGGCGAAGGACTCAGGTAGGCTCCTGATATCTTGATGAGGAATGCTTTGGGAAGAGTCGCTGTCAGAACTTTCGGTAGCAGTGGAAAAACCGGTAGAACAGGGAGTGAGCTAGCACAACCCAACAGCAACATGACACCAACGTGCAGCAGGTGAGTCATACTTACTCTATAAAGTAGACCATGCCAGTTTCTGTGTAGGCCATCTCCCAGCTTTTAGGTAAAGGCTCCTGACTTTCATCCAGAGTGTTCCAGACCTGCAGGTCCATGGACCCCGCCGACTGGTGGTAGCTGGGCACCGTCCTCCTCCAGTCGACTCTGTCTGTGTGCTCTGCAGCCCGGCATGACGACAGAGACAGGGGCATGGAGACGGTGATGGGAATGGGATGGGAGTAAGGACGTGGGAGGTGATAGAAAGAAAAGGAGACAGGAGGTGAGAGAGTGGCACCATTAGAGCTCCTCTGGGCTCTTTGCATCTCTCCCTGCTGCTGCCGCTGTCCGAGCTGCATTCCCCTGTATACTGTGTGGCCAGTTACATCAACAGGAGTTATAGGGGTTGAGGGAGAGAGGGAGGGAGGAAGAGGTGGAGAGAGTACACGGAAGGGGAAGAAAGCGTCACATTTGCCATTGGATTTGCATGTCAGCAATGATTGTATTTCCTCAGAGGCAAGGACAGGGAACGCTCCAGCTCAGCCAGGAGCGTCACACCACAGGTCTGCTAGCATCACACTATAGCTTTGTGTGTGGCTCTGTATTTGCATAATCTCGTGTGTGTGTGCGTGTGTGTGTGTGTGTGTGTGTGTGTGTGTGTGTGTGTGTGTGTGTGTGTGTGTGTGTGTGTGTGCGTGTGTATAATCTCAGGTTTTCATCAGACGCTGTAGCTGCATCACATGAATGCTCACTTTGGCTTGGTTAAGTGAAAGGCCAGGGCAAAGAAGGACTCACAATTAGGAGCAGAACTAGAGATTTTCTGCACCGATAAAGTTTAACTAAAATAAAAAATCGACTGCAAGCAAACACAAGCTCCAGGTTCAAGCACGTTTAAGCTAATGGGGACAAACAAACAAGAAAACCATTAAAAAATCTGGGCCTCATAAACTAAAAGGATGCACAAGAAAAACGGAGGCCATCATAATGAGCCAGCCGTTATAAAATCGCCTTTGAGGCATCAGACCACTGCATGTCTGCTGCTTTAGATGCACACTCACACCGTGTAACATCTCCAAGCCGCCCACGTGCTGACGTTAGCGTAAAACTGAAAATGTAATTATTCACATCTGTAGACTTTTTCTCAGTTCCAGCATAAAATGGTGCATCTCACCTGAAGTAAAACAGAGTCGAGTGTTAAATGTTTCTTTAACTTTAAAAGCAGTTCTGTACAGATTTGCTCTGGAGACTTTCAGCACCGCAGGAACCAGTCCAGTTATGGGCCATTCCCATCTGTACCGGGTCGGCCCGGGCCGGGTAGGCCCAGTCGGCCCCAGCCTGGCCCGGTTGATTCCACACATCCTTGCCTTAAGCCCATGTGGGCTGATTCTACCCACCAATCAGAGGCTTGCTCTAATGGAAGGTGTGAATTTGGTGTCAGCAGTGGGTGTGTTGGCCCTGGTCGGCCTGAAGCAGACCCCCTCGAGAAGAGGGCTGAGAATGAGCCTTGGTTGGCCCGGAAAAATACCAGGCCACCCAGATATGTAAACAACCTACGCTACCCGGCCCGGGCCGACCCGGTACAGATGGGAATGGCCCATTAGTAGCAGTCTGCTCTGGTTCGTCACTCAAATCAGAAAAAACTAACCGAAAGAAGAATTTAAAAGGACCTGTGAAACGTTTGCACGCAAATCTTCACGATATATTTGTGACAATGCAGCACTTTCTGCTTCTCTTGCCATTAACAATTCAATAAACTGCATAAATCCAGGAACTGTTATTTCAGTCATCTCTCACCTTTATAATCACCAGCAGGAGTTGTGTTTTCTAGGATCTGAAAGCTTGATGAGTCACCTTTACTACGACTTAAAGGATCGGGCATCAACAAACTACATAAAGGTGTGGGTCAACATCCTCTCCTGTTGGTATCCGACAGCTTCAAGGCCTGCCAGGCGCGTCCCAGCAGGTGTCTCATCAGACTGACGGACGGCTCTAGGACGGGCTTCACGTGCACCTCTCCAGCTCCTGGCTGAGGAACAGGAAGTCGTCGCACAGCCTGATGAGACCAGGATGAGCGGAGCTGTTGCATAGATCTACACATTACAGACCCTGACAGAAGTTGGAAGCATGTCCCGTCTGTGCTCTCGTTTCTTCTTGATTACTGTGGGGAAGTTTAAGCATCCAGTCTGCCAAAAACTCCACAACTCTCACAGAGACAAGGACAGCATCTCCCACTCACCGACTCTTTGGTGACGAGAAGTTTAAAAATTACATAGAAAGAAAACCAAACTGATGAAATGCTGATTTGGATTCTGAATGTTAAATTAAATTCATGGAGACAACAAAGAAGGCGTGAGAAAATCAAAGCTGCATCTCACCTCCCACACCGTTGACCACGGGAGGCCTCTCCTCTTCCTCCTCCTCCTCTGGAGCGGTGCTGTCCGTTCTGTCCATCTTACTGACTGAGGGGGTGCGCTTCCGCTGAACCTCCGTGTCAAATTCTTCATCAAACAGAACCTGATCCACCAGGTCCGGCTGCACAGGGCTGGGCTCCGCAGGCGGCTTGGGGGTGCCGTAGTAGTTCCCTGGACAGAAGAGGAGCAGATTTCTGCTTTAGTACGGTCGGAGTTTTGTTCTGGTCAGGACCTGGAGATGCTCCTTGTGTCAAGGCTGTTGTGAATCTCTCATCAGGTCACCTGTTGTCACTCACTCTTCTTCTTCTTCTTCTTCTGGGGTTTAAATGGCAGTTGGCACACAACGAATGCTGCATTACCGCCACCAGCTAGTGTGGAGTGTGGTCTGGAATAGCGCTCAAAAACACACACACACACACATATATACATATATATATATATATATATATATATATATATATATATATATATATACATATATATATATATATATATATATATATATACACACACAAACACACACACACACACACATCAAATTCTCCCAAACACCCTTATCTCCTTCAAAAACTGAAATAAAACCTGAAAACAGTCACTCTTTGAACTCTGTCTCAATAAATCAATAAGGTCGAGTTTCACCTTCATCCGACTAAGAATATGAATCATTTTCCTCCTTTCTGCCTGATATTTCCTACATTGTAACACAACATGACCTATAGTTTCTTCTTCTCCACAATAAACACAGTTCCCTGAATCATGTTTCCCTATTATGAACAATGTACTGTTCAATCCAGTATGTCCAAACCTCAGTCTAGAAATGATCACCTCCTCTCTCCTACTCCGTCCAGTGTTGTCACTCACTCATCAGCCTTCCCAGCATTTCTACAACACAGGCTCAGATCCTCCTCTTGAGGCGGGCTTATGCCATTCAGTCGCCCTACCGTGATTCCTGCCGGTTTATGTGTTAAAAATCCAAGTCCTGACCCAGAACCTGAACGGGAAATGCACGAGCAAAGAGAAAGCACTGAACCCCATCAAGCCTGCTCTTAAACCTACAATAAACCAGGATGGATCATCAAACCCCACGTTGTCGGAGCAGATAAAAGTGAACCGATTTCTTATGAGGTGCAGCGGACGTGCACATCGTTTCCGAGGGACACCAGAGCCAGAATGTTAATGAGGGAGTCTCGTTCTCAGCTACAAATCACATCTGTCAGAGCTGAACCAGTGGTAAGAAAATGAGGCCAGGGGTTTGCGTGTTGTAGCTCTCCGCTTCAGAAACAGTCCTCTGGTTAGAGGGAACATGCGGTTTAGGTTCTGACACTTGGCTCTACATGTTTAATCAGACCCACATGTGATTGCACCACTCGCTGGTTTCTTATCTGAAAAAAAAAACCCTGAACATGAAAAGATTTTAAATGATTTTGCTCCATTTAATTATTTCTTTGCCTTTTCATGGTTCTCTGGCTGCGTGTATGCTAATGTTGGCTCCCAGGCACTCGATTGCCCCTTTATGTCCATCAGCTTGCTTTGCTGTCATGTTGACGCCCGGGGCAGCAAACAACGCTTCTCCACAGAGCGAGTCTTTGTCTCTTCTCCAACTGCAGGAGCAGGATGACCCACTTTAGCACTCACCACCTTCTCCCCCCCCTGAGCAGGAGAGCAAGACTTGGGTAGAACAGAAAACTTAAAGGCTCATGAGGTGAGAATGGAGTTGGAAACAAATAATGGGTGAACTGGATGCTGTGTGTGTGTGTGTGTGTGTGTGTGTGTGTGTGTGTGTGAGAGTGAGTGAGTGAGTGAGTGAGTGAGTGAGTGAGTGAGTGAGTGAGTGAGTGAGTGAGTGAGTGAGTGAGTGAGTGAGTGAGTGAGTGAGTGAGTGAGTGAGTGAGTGAGTGAGTGAGTGAGTGAGTGAGTGAGTGAGAGAGAGAGAGAGAGAGAGAGAGAGAGAGAGAGAGAGAGAGAGAGAGAGAGAGAGAGAGAGAGAGAGAGAGAGAGAGAGAGAGAGAGAGAGAGAGAGAGAGAGAGAGAGAGAGAGAGAGAGAGAGAGAGTGTTGTTAAAACATTAAGGATCAGATGG
Source organism: Nothobranchius furzeri (assembly GCF_043380555.1). Taxonomy (NCBI): domain Eukaryota; kingdom Metazoa; phylum Chordata; class Actinopteri; order Cyprinodontiformes; family Nothobranchiidae; genus Nothobranchius; species Nothobranchius furzeri. The sequence goes on from NC_091755.1 coordinate 38,389,101, forward strand.
ATGTGGCTCAATCAGTGTCTGCTGGGAAGGGAGGTGTCATTTAAGGCCCTGTCCACACGTAGCCGGGGATCTGCCAAAACGTAGATATTTTTCTACGTTTTGGCCTGTCATCCACACGAAAACGGAGTTTTTTCACACGAAAACGGATCTTTTTAAAAACTCCGGCCAAAGTGAAGATCTGCGTTTTCTCCGTTTTGGGTGTCTGTGTGTGGACAGACAAAACCGGAGTTTTAAGGTCCGCAACGTCACTTTCCGCGACAAAAAAATGCTGACATCACGTGTGCGACCTGTGTTTACACTAGCCGACAGCATGGACGCCCTCAGAGCTGCGCTCGCTTTATCAATTGTCCAAGCGCTTTCTGCTTGTTTGTTTTTGCAAGCGGAATTACTGCTCCTTGCGGAAGACCACAGACGAAGGACGAGGTTAAGAACGGGGGAAGTACTGCCGCCTACAGGTCTGGCATGTCCTTAACAACGTATTTATCCGGGTACGTGTGGACAGAGTTTTTTTTTTTTTAATGGGGTGGTGTGGATGCAAGTTTTTGGAGGGGTGGATATTTGTTTTAAAAAAAAAACAGCTACGTGTGGACTAGGCCTTAGACAAACTTCTTGGCTTAACACATAAATTAGTCAATTTTCTAATTTTACTTCCCTTATTTAAGCACAAATGAACTCGAGCACCTATTGAATGTGTGCCATTAATACCAGACCCTATCAATTTTCATTAGGAATAACCAACCAGACACATCATTTACTTGCTAAACAATACATTTTTATTTAAAAATCACTTAAACCATGTTTTAATTGGCTTAGATCAAAAGTAAACACTTTACCAGGTTTGTGATTATTAGGAGGTTTAACGGCGGAATGAAAATGAGGCGGTTAAACGTGCGCGCTTATCTGCTCCGTCCAGCCTCTGAGGCTCTCATGTAGCCGCTACGCGTCGCCCGTGTAAGTGCCGCCCTTTAGCAGGAAGCTGAGAGTTAGAGTGTGTTTCAGTGTGGAAAGAAATTGGGATGAGAGCAGATGGGGCTTCAGTAGATTGTCACGTGAATAAATCCTGATGAGCCTCAAGAAAATCAGCTGCCCCCATGACCCGACCCCAGATAAACGCAGGAAGGTGGACGGATGGAGCCTAAAGCGAGCAGGCCAGGTTAATAAACAGGGTATCTGCAGGTTTAAAGGAGCCAAATTTAAGACTTTTTAATACCTTTTTTAAGGCCACTTTGACCAAATTTAAGCTATAATTTCCAGCTATTGCCTGGAAGCGGTGCTAACCACGTCGCAAACGTGGGAATAGCCATCCAGTTACCATTAAACTTGCACTTCCCCATGGCGCAAGCTCCCACTAGCTTAACCAGCTAATGTGCTCATCTAAAAATAACCCTCTTTCACAACCAACTGAATGTGTACGGTTCCGCTTACGCCAACATCACACACAACAAATACTGAACACTAACTAGAAATTCATGAAAATTTTATAGAAATAAAAAATATTTTGTTTATTGGGTCTTTGGTAATTTAAGACCTTTGGAAACAGTTTTTAAGGATTATTTGTCATTTTTAAGGATTTTTAAGGCCTTAAATTTGGAAAAGCTAATTTAAGACTTTTTAAGGACCCACGGATACCCTGAATAAATCTGATTCTAAACATGATCAGTCCGACAGACCCAGATTAGACTTTGATCTCAGACTTCCTTCATTTGTAGCTACTTTCTCAATAACCTGCAGCTCATACCTACAGGCACGCATGTTAAGAATACATTTGGTTTTTAAACATCTTTAATCGCATAAATAGTGTTAGTTCTCAACGAGGCCTCTACTGCTATGCATTATCAGTGTTAATGATATATTTGCTTTATGAGAGACAGAGAAACAAAACGCTGACATGACCTCTTTAACAAGCATCCACTCATGTTTTAAACAGAGCCCGGTCACCGCTGGAAAGCCCAGTCGGTGACAGAGTGACCTGCACAGACCTCCACATAATGAGCAGACTGATCAGTTTGGGTAGAAATTATAGATCCAAAGTAAAAAAAAATCCAGCAAACAGCTCTCTACGACCATGTGTGCCCAACACACATACACACCTGTTGATATGGGTTCTGACTCGCCCACGGAGAATGCTGTGTTCTGGCAAAAAGGCGACAAGAGGTGACAAATAAGAGCTAAAATTAAAAGCGTTGCTGTTTCTTCGAGGAAAGAGTCATTTCCCTGCAAGCTGCTTGCTAATAACAGATCATGTTTTCAGCACAACATCAAACATTTGCTGGAAGTCATGAAAATATTACCTCACATTTACATAAAATGTCGGTTTACGAAGGATGAAATCAGTGAAAGTGTTATATATTCTCATTTTAGTAAGAAGAGAAGTTTGGCCTAAATATAGAAGACAACCGTGGATAAAAATAGTACAGTCCATCAGCCTGGAACGTCATCAGCAGTTATGTAAATACGCTTTTGTTTTCCTTTTCTTTGTTGGAGGTGAAATTGCAAGAGTCGGTTTAGTTGAAGGTAAAAGCAGCTGGTGGAGTCTGCCTGCCTTCTGCATTACAGCTCTGGGTGGGTGGATGTGAAGGATGGCTCGGAAACGCTTGGCAAATTTGTTTCAGCAGTTTGGGCTGAAACTCGCTCGTCAGTGAATTGCACAGCCATTGGCTTGTGTTGCAGGAAGTATTTACACGTCGGAGAGGGCTCTTGTTTCTTTAAACGTGTCTCCCGTTGGACGTCCGGCGAGTCTGGAGAGAGCTCACGCTGAAATCGGCACCATCAGGGGTGTGTGTGTGCGCTGGTGGGAAAGAATGTATAGCGCGCGCGTGTGTGTGTGTGTGTGTGTGTGACGCCATCTGTTGTGGTCAACAGCTGCCAGCGTAACTCATGTCCAGCCTGAGAGTGTGAGCTAAACGGGTATAACTGTGACAAGGACTACAGGCTATGAGGCTTCCTTTAGTAGACCCGATCCCATTTCCCTCCCTCCCCTTACATTTTGGGCCCTACTTCTATGTTTTACTGCCTAATGAAGCGGTCTCCTGATCAATGACCAAAGAGCTTCTGATGCAAGACCTGCACTGCTGTTAGTTCTTTTAAAAAGTTCTTAAAGCAAGACCCAGTTTTCACTAGGAGACCTCCAGTCATTGTTTGATACTCCCTCTGTAGTATTTCTGAAGATCACAGTTTGAGGAGACAGTCTATCTACACAGATCTCTCTTTTCTTATAAACAAAAGCCTTAATATCACCAGTATCACCAGTATACCACCAGTTAAAAAACAAACCTGCAGGACGGTAAACCAGGCTCCACTGATTTAGAGGCAGAGATTGTAGGTGATCTCTTAGAAACCAGGTGTCTTCGTGTCCGGTCCCTTACATGTCTCTCCCTCTCCCTTGTGTCCTTGTGTTTTCCCACTGTGGAGATTTGTTATCTTTCTGGCCACTGCACCCACCCCCACTGCCAGTCTGCACAACCCATCACACATAACAAGCACACAAACCCTCCCACCCTGCACACCACCAAACCAACGCCAATACAACCCCCCCTACCAACACACACCCTAACCCCACAGGGAGGCTCACCCCATGCTCATTCCCCCTCCCTTATCATCAACATCCACCACCTTGGACAACTCTCGGTCCTAAGTGTGCGTGCACGTGCTTTTCTTTTGCTTTCATGTTTTCTTTGAGCATGAGTTAATTAGTCCCACCTGCCCATTGTTGATGAGCAATCATCTCACCTACTTCCCATGTCACGCCCTTCACCTCCCAGTTGCATTTAAACCCAGTTATGTTCATTTGTTCTGTTGTAGTTAGTCCTGTTTGCCCCTGCCTTCGTCAAGTCATCTACTAAATGTTTAGCTTCTGCCACTATAGCTGCCTCCTGGATCTCCTCTCTACACCTTCTGCGTTTGGGCCCTACCTTACCTACAACATCCTGACAGAAGGAACTGTGTCCTGTCCAGGGGCGGATTTAGGACTGAAGATCCGGGGCTTAACACACACACACACACGCACACACGTCACACACACTAGTCAACACATATATTTGTCTTGTACCACATAATTTTTAATCTGAAGCTACATATTAAGCATATCCAGGGCAGAGTATTGTTCCTGTTAGTGTTTAGTGTGAGATGATGGTAAATATTCCCGTTCTTTCTCCAACAACTTTACCTGATAAGCTAACTTTAGGCAAACCAGCAGCACAACAAATATTTTCAAATAAGACTCACAAACCTGAGTCAACACCAGTCTCATCAAAGCTGGGTTCTGTTGCCGTACTTTTGGTCTAAAAAACGTCCTTATGTCCATCTTCACTCATGCGTTTCAGGCAGAGAGTGTAGAAGAAGCCGGCTGCTGAAGGGCTTCTTCTTCAGTGGTGGAGGCTCAGGCAGGCTGTATACAAACTACTGCCAGCTGCTCCCTCTCTGTTGGACTTTGGTAATGCATGTTACTTCTGCAATTTAGATCCGGGGCTTTTCATAAAACATCCGGGGCTTCAGCCCAAGTAGCCGGGCCTAACGCCGCCCCCGGTCCTGTCTTCAGCGAGTAATGGAGCCAGCCTTAAATATAGGTTTGATGCTGTTGCTAACTCCATTGCTGCTGTCCCAACAAACAAATGACAACAACCGATTGCATCGCATTATCCTGCTGCACACATCGATGGACTCGACTAGAGCATGGACAACTCTCTTCCCTGAGGGCCAGTTTCTAGCATGTTTTAGTTGTTTCCCCGATCCAACACACTCTTATTATTTAATCAAGCTTTGCAGAAGCTCGCTAATCACCTGCTGATCAAAATAACGTGTTGAAGCAAGGAAACAACAAAAACATGCTGGTTCTCGGAGAAGGGAGCTGTTATACCCCTGGAGTAGAGCAATAAATTATTGATCTCCAGTGGTCTATTGTTGATTAGCTAAGTATCTGCCGATACATCTGATACTTCAGCAATGCATTAAAATTTGAGGGAAAAAGGAGTTGTCCAAGTTTTTTATTGTTTATCTAGTTTTTTCTTTCTGTATTTATAGTATTTCCCTAAACGATCTGCTAAAAACACTAGTTGAGGAGGTGCATTGATGAGAAACGTGTTTCTAATGTGTGTGTGTGTATGTATACGTATATGGTTGCTGTCGTCTGCGAAATGATGAATATGGATGTAGTGGAACTTGATAAAACAAAACTAAACCATTGTCGTTGCATTTGAAAATCTCTACTCTTGTTTAGAAGATCATATGTGAGCTTTTCTCCTTTTTAAACTGATCTGGATATGTTTATTACAGCCAATTATTGACTGTGCTCAACCACGACCGAATCCTCGTCAATAAATACATTTTTACTGGAATGAAAAAACCTGTTTGGTCATTTAGCAAAACAAAAGAAAATCACAGAAGATGTTACTCTGAGTGTTAAAAACTGTTAAAACTAGGGCCCGACCGATCTGCTTTACCTGGGACCGATACCGATATAAAACTTCTAAAAAAGGCCGATAGCCGATATAATGGCCGATAAATCTCCCTCAAAAAATAAAGAAATAAAGATTTTCTTAAGCTTAAACCCTTCATTCTCTGCCTTTCTGATGCTAACTTATTTCTCTGTTACACACCAAAGAACTGTCTCCATAACTCACTCGGGTTTCCAAATAATGAAAATAAGATTTATTTAGCAGATCTAAAAACAACAGAACACACAAACTCAGTCACAGCATAAATCTAACATTGAAGTTTTTTCTTGTAAACTGTGGTTTTTACAAATACATTTTAACTTAAAGGAATATTCCACCGCTCAGTAAAACTGTGTCTTGTTAAGATTCCCCAGAGTTAGACAAGTCAGAAAAAGCATTTTATAACCAGCCCAACATGTCCTGGCAGCAGGTGGTTTTCTTAGTTCAGCATAAAACAACGTAAGTGAATTCACACACATTGTAGTGTATTTTTATGTAGGTGAATGCAAGCCTTCCCTTCCATTGCTTTATGCTAAAACAACTGGTTACATGTTTTTTCTGACTTGGCTAACTCTGGGGAATCTAGCAACACACACATGTTTAGGGACAGAAGATCCCTGTAAGAATATTAAAATAATAAAAATGCATCAATAAATAAAACGTAATACTTTAGTCTGGCCACGCTCCATTGACGGCTCTCGGTTGTGGGGCGGGTTCTACCGTTGTCTTTCAAATGATCTCCTTATTCCACTGGACAAAGAATGTGACATACTCTTGTTTCACTCTGTTGCATCATCCCACCCACCAGGCATATAGAGTGCCCTGATTGGCCCACAAAGCAGATAAATATCTGTGATTTGTTCACTAAGCAGATAGAGCACTATGATTGGCCCACCATTATGGACCAATCACAGCTCTTTATGTGTTTGAAACCCCTCTAGAGAGCTGTGATTGGCCAGCCAGAGTCCTGGTAGGAGCTACGGTGGTTCCAATGGAGCGTGCCTAGACCAAACTTTGCAAAGCCAGAATTTGGTCTAGTTCACTAGGCTAACAAAGTAACACTCTGTGGAAGTGAACTTGCTGAACTTTTTCACCCTGGACAGGAAATGATTGCACATAAGAAACATAAATAGGAATAAATAAAAAAAAGTTCCAAAACAATAATTTGTGTTCAAAGTTCAAAGGAGTGGAGCCACATCAGGTCATAAAGCTGGCGCCATCTGCTGGATAGATAGCGCAATATCGGCCATATCGGCCATCTTTTTGGCCGATAGCCGATACTGTTAATGACCCCTATATCGGCCGATAATATCGGTCGGGCCCTAGTTAAAACCCTTAATGTCCTAACCCTAACCCTCCACTCTGGCTCAGTGGGACCAGGCATCTTTTCCGACTAGCGAAGCCCGAGGCGGATGAAGCAGATCTTGTGCTCCAGCTTGGCGTAGGGCCCCAGCCCTATGTTTCAGGAGCCATCCTTGTAAATTCTGTATTCCTCGGCATCGTTGAGAACTTTGCGCGTCTAGTTGTTCAGCTACCTCTAATAAATGACCTATCCTTCCCGGCGTGTTCATTTCCTCTGTTTCTGCAGAATGTGAATTCTTCCACACCCTATATCTGTTGCTCTCATTAGAAACACACTCTTTTTCTTCCTCTGACTTTGGTTCTTCAACTCTATTTGTCACTTTTCTCTTGCTTTAGCTGTTGTGCAGTAGCTATCAACGGCACCATCCTTAGAGTTAATGAATTTGTTAATTTGTGAGGCCTCTCTGTTCAGCTAGTTCCTAGAAGGGGGCAGCGGGTGCCAGAGCTGCACCTTCCCACCCTCCCTCTTGAGTGACATTTGGCCTGGTACCATTTTTCCATTTTATCTGGAGCCATGCAGCTTTGCACTGAAACTAAAAAAATAATAAAAAAAAATACCCCAAAACATCCAATTATGAAATAGTTGGAGGCATTTGACCAAGCACAACAAATGCTCAGTATACTGTCACTAAAACCCGTGATCACTGATGTGAGTGAGTTTCACGTTGCACAAACAAAAGGATTCCATCGTTTTGGTCCACGCCAAACTGTCCCACGGCGACCCTGCAGCTACACGACAGAGCTGTCAGCTAGTGTTTACCTAGCCTGTTTCTGTCTGTAAACGTCTTTCTCTGTCCTCCAGCCTTCTGTGTGATGATCAAACCGTGTGATTCTCTTCCAAGCAGCACATCTTTGATTTGACCTTAAAAAAATTCAGACCTTCTAAAGTGGGGTTTCAGGGAAAGGTTACAAGATTAGTCTCTGAAAAACATTTATTTGCAGAAATAGAGATTAGCCTGATTGGTATTACCAGGGTGGATTGCTGCCATCTTAAAACACTAATCGCACATCTCCAATAGCAGTTTGAATAATATTTTATAATTTTTACACAGCCATCAAGTTCCTCCAGTTTTCAATAATGTTACTGCCGAAAGTGCTCCGAGCTCGACGGGAGGTGCCAGCTACTTCCTGCCAATGCTTTTCACTCCTGCTAATCAATTGCAGGCATTCCTTTGCATCATTTGGATATCTGGATTCAGACTGGATTCTGGCTAATCAATGAGCTGTTTTTATCTTCTTCCGTTAAGGTAGGTGATCATTTCAGGCAATAATGAAAACAGTTGTAGCTGCACGACGTTGGCTGGCCAGTTTGGCTCATTTTCAAACGTGCAGTTTAAAATGAAACCAAATCAAATGAAGGATCCAATCCAGCAAGTCCCTCAGCCCTGATGAGAAAGCACCCCGTGCCCTAATGGTTTTTGTGGAGAGAGGAAACCAACATCATCGGGGAAGAGGCCCCATTGCCCCATTGTGAGTTTAAATAATAATGCATCCTGATAAAATCTAAGGAGCTCCTGTGCAAAGCCTACAGTTGCTGATGTTAAATTTCAGGACCTACTTTCCTTGAAATTTTCTTGTCTTTTCCAACTCCCTGACTGACATGGCAAATGGTAAATGGTTTGTATTTGTACAGCACCTTCTTAAGCTTGGTTTATGCTTGACGCATTCACTTTCCGCTTGGTAACGCGGCTCACGGATGGAACGCGCTTCACAACTCGCAGCGTTTATGGTTCGTGCGGCTCGTCTCTGCGGTGAGCCAATATTCTCCCAAACTGTAGGGGGCAGCATGGAGCTCTACGACATGCATCCAACACTACACCATAGTAGAAGTAGAAATGACTGTTTACAACATGGCATTTCAGCATTTTTAACAGCGTCCTCGTCTTTTCCGACAGTGCGAGCTATTTCTCTCCAAGAATTATTAACAACATGTTGATCACGGTGATCTCTGAGAGCTGAATCATACAAATGTCTGTGTTTACGAACCTCTGCCATACTAGTTCTTGCCGGTTCGCCATGTTTTTCTGCGTCCGATCGTCCGCGTGGTTAGAAATTTTCCTAGGTGCGCGTTGCGGAAATTTTGGGCCGTGCGGAGGCGCGGTGGAGGGGCGTGGTTGTTAAAATGACGCAATTTCGCCACGCGGAGCCGTGCGGACCTCGCGGACGCGTCAAGCATAAACCAACCTTTAGGGTTCTACAAACCCCCAAGGCACTTCACTACCTAATGAGTCATTCACCCATTCAGACACACATTCACACGCTGGTGGGGATGAGCTACAATGTAGCCACAGCTGCCCTGTGGTGCACTGACAGAGGTGAGGCCTGCCAAACACAGGCACCACTGGTCCCTCCGACCACCACCAGCAGGCAAGGCGGGTTAAGCGTCTTGCCCAAGGACACAACAACAGGATCGAGCAGGAGGAAGGAAGAGGTGGAGGTTAGCAAGAGCCATCACAGGCTGCTGAAATGGTAACTACATTTCAGAGTTGAACCTTTCTAATAAAATAAAAGTTATGTTAAAAGATTTTTACTGTAAAAGATTTTAAGTTAATGTCAAAGGAACAAATCTTTGTTTGCATATAATTCCTACATGTCAGTGTCTCCATGTTAATAGCTTATTGAAGGTTTATTTCTGAGAGTTTTAATAATTATCTGAAGTATTCTGGATCTGTACATTCAGTGGGACACACACTCACCTAAAGGATTATTAGGAACACCACACTAATACGTGTTTGACCCCCTTTCGCCTTCAGAACTGCCTTAATTCTATGTGACATTGATGCAACAAGGTGCTGAAAGCATCTTTAGAAATGTTGGCCCATGTTGATAGGGTAGCATCTTGTAGTTGATGGAGATGTGTGGGATGCACATCCAGGGCACGAAGCTCCCGTTCCACCACATCCCAAAGATGCTCTATCAGGTTGAGATCTGGTGACCGTGGGGGCCGTTGTGGTACAGAGAACTCATCGTCATGTTCAAGAAACCAATTTGAAATTATTGGAGCTTTATCACATGGTGCATTGTCCTGTTGGAAGTAGCAATCAGAGGATGGGTACATGGTGGTCATGAAGGGATGGACATGGTCAGAAACAATGCTCAGCTAGCCCGTGGCATTTAAACCATGCCCAGTTGGCACTAAGGGGCCTAAAGTGTGCCAAGAAAACATCCCCACACCATTACACTACCACCACCAGCAGCCTGCACAGTGGTAACAAGGCATGATGGATCCATGTTCTCATCCTGTTTACGCCAAATTCTGACTCTACCATTTGGACGTCTCAGCAGAAACTGAGACTCATCAGACCAGGCAACATTTTTCCAGTCTTCAACTGTCCGATGTTGGTGAGCCGGTGCAAATTGTAGCTTCTTTTTGCTATTTGTAGTGGAGATGAGTGGTACCCAGTGGGGTCTTCTGCTGCTGTAGCCCATCCGCCTCAAGGCTGTGCGTGTTGTGGCTTCACAAATGCTTTGCTGTGTTCCTCGGTTGTGACGAGTGGTTATTCCAGTCAAAGTTGCTCTTCTATCAGCTTGAATCAGTCGGCCCATTCTCCTCTGACCTCTAGCATCAACAAGGCATTTTTGCCCACAGGACTGCTGCATACTGGATGTTTTTCCCTTTTCACACCATTCCTTGTAAACCCTAGAAATGGTTGTGGGTGAAAATCCCAGTAACTGAGCAGATTGTGAAATACTCAGACAGGTCCGTCTGGCACCAACAACCATGCCACACTCAAAATAGCTTAAATCACCTTTCTTTCCCATTCTGACCTTCAGTTTGGAGTTCAGGAGATTGTCTTGACCAGGACCACACCCCTGAATGCACTGCAGCAACTGCCATGTGATTGGTTGATTAGATAATTGCATTAAGGAGACGTTGAACAGGTGTTCCTAATAATCCTTTAGGTGAGTGTATGTATGCATTATATTGGGCAGGAATGGACAGAGCAGATCCATTATTCATCCTGATTTTTCGGTCATAGGCTCAGGGTTAAAGGTGAAGTCTCGCAGGACCATGAAGTGGGGTCAAAGTGTGTGTGAGGGAGCTTTTTATTTTTCATATAATTACACTGCCATGACTCATATGGTTGATGGAGGTGAACTCAGCGACCATCCACGGACAGATTACCTCCATTTATTTTAAAATGCAGTTTGATGACTCAGGCGATACGTTGATTCTATTTGATGACCTGATGGTACACAGCTCTTTAAAAGAGGCTGTCTTGTTTAGCTTGTTTCTACCTCTGACAGCACCATTTATATCTCTGCAATGCATTGTGGGTAATATGCATTGTCGGCATTTGCTGATCACTGACATGCATGATAACTAGACAGAAGAATGGGACAGCATTAGCTCAAGAGGTAGAGCCGGTTGTCCAGTAAACAGAAGGTTGCAGGTTTGATCCCGGCTCTAATCAGAGAATACTGCTGCCGTGTCCTTGGACAATACACTTGGACCACCTTGCCTGCTGTTAGTGGTCAGAGGGACCGGGGGCGCTTGTATTCAGAAGGCCTCGCCTCTGTCAGTGCGCCCCAGGGCAGCTGTGGCTACATCGTAGCTCATCCCCACCAGCGTGTGGATGTGTGTGTGTGAATGACTGGTTGTGTTGTGATGCGCCTTGGGGGGGGGTTGTAGAACCCTAAGAAGGCACTGTACAAATACAGGCCATTTACCAAGAACGTAAAGCAGAAGCTGAAGCTGACAACCCAAATCACCCTCTAGTGGCTGGTTCCAGTACACATTTTAAGCCCCGCCCCCTCCATTTTAAAGAATGGGATATTTTCCTGAATAAAAACTGAATATCATGTAGTTTTTTGTTCAGATATTGATTTTGATAATAAATGATTAAACATTTGGTGTGATTTGTGGAGGAATAGGAGGCGTGCTCAGCCCCACCTCCAGGATGCTCAGACTCTGGTTCCAAACATACAACATGGTGGCGCCCGTAAAAAGGACGCTGTAGCTTTACTTCTAACTAAAGAACAAAGAAATGTGTCACCCTTTTGATTAATTTCTGTGATCTTTCCAGGTAAATGTTTAACATTGAGAGACATACCATCATAGGTGCCGCTTTCCAACAGCACCCCACTTTCCTCCAGCTCACGAAACTCCTCCACACTGATGAAGTTGTAGTCCACCCCAGGAATTTCACCCTCTCTGGGCTGCCGAGTTGTACCTGCCAACAATAAGAGAGTTTAGGACAGTAGGGGTGGATGTAGTGAGTCCAACACGCCCTCAGGGATGTGAGTCAAGCCCAAAAAAGGCACTCAGGGGAGGGCCTGTGTCTACATCATCAATAGTCAACAGGACTGGGACTGCAGAGCAATGAATTAATTATTCAAACATGAATCAGATGAGAGAAAAAAGCCTCCACAGAGCAGCACAGTTGTCACAATCCAACGGAAGTGTAACTGATGATAATCAACAGGATCTGAATTACGTACAAACTTTACCCAATAGCATCAGCAATCCTGGTTCTTTACAGTAACACAGATTAAAGCCAGCTGTGTTTCTGTGTCAAAGTTATAAACCGTTACAGATTTGCCTCAATTAAGAGAAATAAACTTTAGAACAGACAGGACTGATGAGAAAACAGCATAGGTTTTTAGCTGTAGTCAAAAATGGCGTCTGGCCACAGCGCAAACACCTTTCTTTAGAAGACAGGCTTTTAGAGCTTCTACTTGTTGTTTTAACACAGAGGTGTCCAAGTCATTTAGAACAGAAGAAAGAGCCACAGAGAACTCCTCTTCAGTCACCAGGTTCGACAAACTCGGTGTTGGTGTGTGTGATGTACGCTACTCAGCGCTGATTGGCTCGACAGTGTAGCGTTATTAAGATCCTATTGTCTGCCCTTAACAGCTGCCCCTTCACACAGTAACAGGGTGCATGAACCGCCAAGGTCGGGTGCTTGTTTCCAAATGTTTACATTCCAGGAAAGGAGACAGAAGACGGAAGAAGAACGCTTTTCATTAATTAATCAAAGAACTTTATTTGTAATAAAGCTAATCAAAACATATGTTGATCAATAATAATCAGGTGACTGATCTGTGAAATCAAAATGTCATGATTGATGTGTTTAATGAATAAACAGGACTGTGCACCAGACATACTGATCCACAAGAACATAAGAACGCATGACACATTGTTTCATCCAATCAGAGCTTTCGTCTGTTGCAGGGCAGAATCTGGGCTGCTTAATTAAATTGTCCACTCCGATTTGCTAAGATTTATAAACAACTAAGTTAATAAAAACAGAGCAACGCCATTTTAACTTCAGTTCCATCTGAGTTCCAAAGGAGTTACATCATAGACTCAACGTAGTTTCAACCAGCTCTCGATTCATCATCGCTAAGAGAAGTGCAGACTGGCCAGATGCATTTTCTACTTTAAGCTGAGAACTGTCAAGCTCGAAATTCTGTCGTTTGAACAACAAGACAACGGTTCATTCAAAATAAGAGCTGAACTCGCTGACACCTGCCGCTGCTACCGGGAGTCGATCCGCAGACGGGTTTTGTCGTACTGCAGATGCTGTTTCATCAGTTCTAGTACCAAGGAAGGTTCGAGGACCTGGCATTTCCTGATCTGACACGGGAGGCTCCGACACGGTACGTAGACACGGCACAAGATGGCGTTTCATGTCATGAGCTTCTGAAGCCCTCGTGGTTCTTAGTCAAAACATCTGACACCAGATCCGCCTGCCTCAGCCTAGAGATTCTGAACACACACACACACACCAACACTTCAACATTCATATCCATATGCATCCATCATAGAGGGTTAGTCCTGGGACATTGTTTGAATTTATAATTATAGAAATTAAAGATTCTTAAACGATCCCAACTCTCTCTTTTCTTGTCTCGAAGTCAATACAAAGTGTTTAAATAAAACTCCCTGAAGTAAAAACAACTTCTTCTGATTATAATAGCTGGAACTAATAAAAGTGTAAGAATATACAACTATATTCCACTACAACAGAATTCTCAGGGGGTGGGGTTATATGAATAGGAGAGTCCCCAGACCCTTTCTCTGTGCAGAATTAAACAGAGGAGGAGTCTGGCAGGCCAGGCTAGTAGAAAGGACATCTGCTGGACATACACAGTCCTCTCTATGATTTTAGAGAGGAAGGGGGGTGTAGATACAGGCCTAAATTTAGCCAGGTCTGCTTGGTCCAGTCCTGATTCCTTTAGCAGAGGTCATACCACCGTCTGCTTAAGGGAGATTGGAACTTCCTCGGATACCACACTGCATTTCACAATTTCCAGGACACGGTCACTCACTACCAGAAAAGCTACTTTACAGACTCGCCAGGAGAACATCAGTTACAGTCCCTGTTGGCTTAAGTTTTATGACTAATTCCTCAAGCTCCACAAAAGTTAATGTTTGAAAACATTCCAGGACCGATGGAGCAGAGAGTCGAGTAAAGAGGTCACGTTCAGGTGGTGGCCCTTGTCCTCACTATCTTATCCATGAGGAAATCCAGAAATTTGTTACAAGATTCAACTGTTTACTCAATAGCAGAGGGCTCGTTTACATTCAAAAAAGAGTCCATGGTCCTACAAAAAACCCTAGAATTCTGCGAGCTTGAAGAGATAGCATTGGTGAGTACTTTACCCTCACATCTTTCATCACTTTCTGGTAGCCAATCCAATATATCCTTAATAGCTCACGCGTGCTCTGGAGCCTATCCTTTTTCCACCTACGCGCCGCCCTTCTACACCTCCATCTCAGTGACCGTGTAACCTCAATTAGCCATGGCTCCTTTCTCAGGTTGGGAGTCTTGACCCGTATTGGCTCCACAGTGTCTAACGCCATGGTGCCTTAACATATTTCATACATTCGGATCATTTACATTTACGTGATTTTCTCAATAGCTTCCAGGTAAATTGATTAAAACACTCCAAACCAAATCCCATTGGTGTTAACTAAGCTTTAATAAAAAGCCTTTTTTAACTATGTAGGTTCCCCCAGTTTCCTCCATGACTGCCACCCTCAAATAGGCCCAAATGCCTACATTTCAAACTTTTTAGTTTTTAGTATTGCAGTACACGGGTACTTAACATAGAAGTCTGAGACTACATAAACATCACAGGCAGAAGATTAAAGTAGCTTGATAATGGTCCATTGTTGCTGCCATAAAGTAAATCAAACTATCAACAATCTAACAAACTACTGAGAAAGTTCTGACCCCTCTTCCCCATCACACATTTGGGCCACTTCTATCATTTCTAGACTACGTTTCCATTGGTAACGGGTCCAAGGTTGCCACCCTGTCCAGTAGTTGCTTCAATGCGGTTGTAACTAGACTTAACCAGGTAAAATACTCAGTGTCAACGGTTGGCTGCTCCAGAGTTTTCCGCCTGGCTGCTTTCAGCCTTTACTGGGTCTTTTTATTTCAGGGTGTCCCAAACAGCCAAAGAGAATGTTCATCATCAGTAGCATGTCGGCCATTGTTGAGTTGTGTTTTTGTGTCACATACAGATCACCTTGTGCTTGTGCTTTAAGTAGGGCGGCCATCCTACTATGATGAGCCCACCTACTGGAGCCATTTCTCAGTTGTAATGGAAAAAAAACACCCAAACCATGTAGAGTTGTGTTGAGATGAGTTGAGCTGTGGTGAGTAGTGGTCTCAGTTGGTTGGTCTAGCCATTAGATCATCAGTTCTGCGTAGGGTGTAAACACTATTTCTCTGAACAGAGGCTGTTCAGGAAGATGGGTAGGATAAGTATGAGAGGTTTGGACCAGAATCATGATTTTCCTGGTTTTAGACTCAAAGAAATCTCAAACGACTTGGGGCAATACCTGATGTTTTACACAGGGTACACTTTATATTTAGTATGAAAGGCAACGTTAGCACGCGTGTTTCCTTAGCTCATCCGTCCTGTTGAATGTAAACTTTATTTCTATAAATTGTGGTTATTCAGGAAGATATTTCCAACAAAAAATAGCCAATAACATTACTTCCATATGCAGAGATAATGTATGGTATTAGTTTTCGGATTGGTACCAACACAAACGGGTCATATTCCATTCTTTTTTTTCACTATTTTTAAAATGCTGATTTTCTGCCACTGATGGTCAAAACCCCTCATGTTTCATTTTCAACAGAATTGAAAAAAAAAACATTAATGAGAAGATCTTACATCCTCCACCATGCCAACTCCATTACATTTATTTTAGATGTAATCTGGTCTATTACAGTAAAAACGTCTCACTCTCTCTCGGCAAAAACAAGGGGGTTTTAACTGTGTCTAACAGGGACCTGTCCCCATTCTTCAACTCCCTTTAGTGCCCATCCTGACTGCAGAATGAGCTGTAACGTCTCAAGCAGAACAGTCTGCTGCAGAAACAATCTTCTGTTCTGTCAAAGTAATGAGAGGAGATCGATGAAGTCTCAGGGAGAAGACTGAGGCTTGTTTTGATTGGCAGCGCGAAAAAGTGGACATTCCACTTTTTACTGTTACATTTGCTGAACGACAGAATTCCCAACTTGACAGGTGTGCTTAACTTAATTTATTAGTTTTAACCATATGAAGGTCTTGCAAGTATGTGGTGCGTCAAAACACAATTAGGCAACAGCAAGAGCAAAAGACAGCAGAGGCAGCATGCACAGATGTTTTCTAAAGGCAGGAATTCCAGAAGGATCTCCATGCTGTCCACACCTGGACTCCTGTGTCCCAGTTCTGGATTAAACAAGAGTAGCTACTCCTCAGAGGCTAGATCAAGTTCATATCGGAGAAGGAAAGAAAGAAAAGACACATTTTGGTGTTAATTCCCTCCAAAAAACAGGATTCAGTTTTAACTAGTCTGAGTTTATCAGAAAACATATAAAAGTAGTTTAGTAAAAAGTAATAAAACATGATGAGTTTCTGCCACGTCTTAAAGTTATAAAAACTAATAAAATATTAGTTATCATATTGTCGTGTTTTACGTGATACATGTGTTATACATGACACATGTGTTTTACATGATACTGTACATGTGTTATACATGACACATGTGTTTTACATGATTCTGTACATGTGTTATACATGACACATGTGTTATACATGACACGTGTTTTACATGATACTGCGCATGTGTTTTACATGATACTGTACATGTGTTATACATGACACATGTGTTTTACATGATACTGCACATGTGTTTTACATCATACTGTACATGTGTTACACATGACACATGTGTTACACATGACACATGTGTTTTACATGATACTTGTGTTTTACATGACACTTGTTATACATGACACATGTTATACATGACACATGTGTTATACATGACACATGTGTTATACATGACACATGTGTTATACATGACACATGTGTTTTACATGACACATGTGTTTTACATGACACATGTGTTTTACATGACACATGTGTTTTACATGACACATGTGTTTTACATGACACATGTGTTTTACATGACACATGTGTTTTACATGACACATGTGTTACACATGACACATGTGTTTTACAAGACACATGTGTTTTACAAGACACATGTGTTTTACATGACACATGTGTTTTACATGACACATGTGTTTTACATGACACATGTGTTACACATGACACATGTGTTACACATGACACATGTGTTTTACAAGACACTTGTGCTATGCATGATACATGGTGAACATTTGTTTGACTTATAGATCAAAACAATTGTTTTATTCTTAAAGGCTCCATTGATTAGATCACATGTCCCTCCTACTTGTTCCAAAGTCAACTTTTAACACCTGCACTTTTTACTGTTCAAAAACAATTTTACGCTGTAATAAACAGACACTGGTTGAGCACTATAGGACCAAGTGGAAAACAACCCCTTGTGTTGAAACCTGTTTCCCATTACATATTACATAATTATACTTACTGAAAAGGTCCCCCCCCCCCACTCACACACGCACACACACGCGCACACGCACACGCACACACACACACACACACACACACACACGCACACACACACACACACACACACCCTGGTTTTTCATATATAACCAAAATCGATCTAGCTGGATGGATTATTGGTGACAAACTTTGAGCTGCGTGTCATTAGCCATCTATTTCTTGAAACTTCCTGGTTTGTATTTATGAAATGTATGAGCCACTGTGGACCAAGCATTCCTGTTTTTCCCCCAGTGCAGTGCCAGAGTGGTATGCTAAGTCAAAGCAACGCTACTACGTCCTTGGTCTAACTGCCTTTGACCTAAATGGGATTTTTTTCAATCTTCCCAATAAATGGCTACGATGGAAATCTGGAGGCAGATTCATCTGTTTTACAAATGTGCAATCCTTCTTGCTCTGTTGATCGTTGCAGTGACAGTAGTGGAGCTCATTGCCACGCTGTGACTGACATTACCTGACACTTTGGGTAGGAGAGGAGCAGCTAGCTCAAGGCGAGGAGAAGGGGGTCATGATTGAGCAAAGCTTCCAGGATGTGGAGGTAACCTGCAGCCCTGATCCGACATTAAGCCCCTGTCACCTTTTGTTGGAATGAGATGACACTTAATGAGGACTGTGTGTGTGTGTGAGTACAAGAAGGAAGTCACGCCTGTCTCTCCCTGGGATCCTATTTTGCCTGCTGTAATGAGCGCAGATATCATGCTGCAGAGACTCTCCTGGCTCCTTGCAGGGTCACCGAAGCACAGACACCAGTCTGGACGAGCAGGTTGGACAAGGGACATCTGCTGAACTACTGAAGCCAAACTAACGTGTCTCACATGGATCACACTTAGCAGAACTCATCTACGTTCATCAATGGCTCCAAACCGCTGCTAAAAAACAGAAATGGGTAAAAATGTAGTTTAAAGAAAAATTTTCACATAATATTTAAAATTATGATATTCTATAGACTGAGGGGCACAGAGGCCATTTGAGATTTAAATATACTTTTCAATTTTTCTAAATAAAAAAAAGGAATCCCACAGATAAGTTTCTAAATGCTAAATGGCGGTTACACAAATCAATCCTGCCAACTGATGAATTGTAAAGATGGGGTTTTCACTCCATGTGTAGCGCAGAAACTGGTCTTTTATGTAAAGCTGCTGGCCTTGTCCGTTTTAAAGTTGCTCAGGCGTAAACTCTGAGTCACATGTCATGGTTGTTTATTCCACTGTTCTAGATGATGCAGCGGAGCAGAGTGGCCGAGGAACAAAAACCTCACCAGTGGAAAGAAAACATGATGGTTTATATAAAATACCTCATCTAAAAACAGAATATCACTCAACTCAGAGTAAAGGCATGTATTATACAGATTTATTACACATAAAGTAAACCAACCCGTGTCCAAAGACAATAACACGTTACTGTTTATTGAACCATATAGCTTATTTTGATGTTTCTATTTCTTTTGAAGCAGTGAAGCATGAAAATGAGCAAAAATGTGATAGGCTTGCAACGAGAATGGTGATAGAGATACTTTAATATTTATGCATTTGCACCCTTAAATATAAAAGTTCATAAAAAGTCCTTCTCCACAACTACAACACTACTCCAACTCTTCTACTTCTAATAACCTACTGGAGGTTTCTCCCTGCACCACATTTGCATTTAAGTCCCCATGAAGTCAAAGAGGCTGCTCCTCTAATTATGATAAGAATAGAAAGTGAACAGCAAAGCTCTGCAGAAGAACTTCCTACTTTTGAACCAAAGAAGAGAGAGAAATGAGACAGACTGAATGCACATTGGGTGAATATGAGGATTAAAAAAAATACAGGCAAGAAATGAAGGACTGCAGCGCTACAGAGGAGACCAGATTGGGCTCCATCTGGAGGGGTCGAAGGACAACGAACAGACCCAGACACAGAGAGGAGGAGGCTGTTGATGCTACTCACAGGGAATGGTGCGTAAGTAGAGGTTGTCCCTGATCACCTGCTGGAGCTTATGGTCCAGAGAGCCTTTCTGGAACTGCAGACTGAGGTAGTGACGCAAGTCCGTATTCAGCACCTTACCTGGAAGGGAGGAAAGAAAACCGTGTGTCAGTCACATAGAACGTATTACCACAACATGCATGATTATGTGTGTGGCATTAAACATTACAGTTTTTTTTTTCGATTGCGAAAACGCGTTTTTCAAAACTGCACACTCAAAACCCCAAACATCACACACAAATGGCTAAACCCTGGCATCTCTTTGCAAAACAACTCTGCCATCAAATCTCGTAACACGTTCACAAAATGGAACGCATGTTTTCGTTTGGTAAACACAGCCATATTTTCACATGACACACACATACCATTCATTGAATAAACACAAGTAGCTTTAGGCTGAACACTACCAAGCATGGAAAGAACACTGAAGAGCAAAACCGAAAACACAATTGGGGAAATGGAACACACTTAATCTATTACAATGCCCACTTGTCTCATAGACTACATTTACATGCAGCCAATATCCGGGTTATGATCGGGTTAAGGTCGGCATTCGGGTTTCTGAGTTGATCAGAATAACCCATTTACAAGCACAAATAGAAAGAGTTACCTCTAACTTGCATAAAGGTTGGTTTATGCTTGACGCGTCCGCGAGATCCGCACGGCTCCGCGCGGAAAAGTTGCGTCATTTTGCGTCATTTTAACAACCACGCCCCTCCACCGCGCCTCCGCACGGCCCAGAATTTATGCAACGCGCACCTCGGAAAATTTCTAACCACGCGGACGGACGGACGCGGAAAAACATGGCGGACCGGCAAGAACTAGTATGGCAGAGGTTTGTAAATACAGACATTTGTATGATTCAGCTCTCAGAGATCACCGTGATCAACATGTTGTTAATAATTCTTGGAGAGAAATAACTCGCACTGTCGGAAAAGACGAGGACTCTGTTAAAAATGTTGAAATGCCATGTTGTAAACAGTAATTTCTACTTCTACTATGGTGTAGTGTTGGGTGCATGCCGTTGAGCTCCATGCTGCCCCCTACAGTTTGGGAGAATATTGGCTCACCGCAGAGACGAGCCGCACGAACCATAAACGCTGCGAGTTGTGAAGCACGTTCCTGCCGCGAGCCGCATCACCGCGCGGAAAGTGAATGCGTGAAGTATAAACCAAGCTTAACCCGATGTAAATGTGGACGTTGGGGTAGCGTCAGGACGTGTGGACTACGTCCAGATGCAATATGCGTCATTTCCGGTTCTTCTCATTCCGGTATCCGTGAAAACAACATGTTTCCCAGTTCAGAAGAGATAGCGACCACGTTTGTTTGTGCTTTAGTTTCCTCGTCACTCCAAAAGTGTGGTGCTGTGCCGCGACTCGCCATGTTGCTTCCAACTTGTTGTTTAGTTCCGGTGTTCTGGCGCATACAAGACGTCTCGCTACTCAAAAGACCAAGATTCCTTGCGTCAGAGCATGCACAGAACACACGCTTTGATGGGGATATCCCGATATGCGTTTACACGACCAAACATTCGGGTTAGAAAAGGGTTACCCCAGGTGTAGTAACCGGGTTTTTAAAAACCCGGTTATGAGCATATCCGGGTTTCTGGCGGTGTTTACATGGACCTGCGGAACCGGGTTATTGTGAATATTCGGGTTTTAAAAGGGTTACTGGCTGCATGTAAACGCACTGATAGACAAACATTAGACATCACACAAATTTTGAGACAAAACATTTTATTTTTACAGTTAACTCCCACACCCCCACCCCCACCCCCTCTCCCATTCAAGCATAATCATGGGGCATCATGCCGCCAGTCTCTGTCTGGCCAGAGGGCGTCATCAACATTACAGGTGATGTCCTCCTAGGCCAAACAGTGCTGGAAGTACCGCCTCGAGTGCCTCATGAAGCCCTGACAGGCCTCAAGGGCCACATCTCTAGAAGCCTCCTCCACGGCTTGAAGCAGTGGGACCTGGCTCTGTGGATTCCTTTCGTACACCTTCCACCTCCAGGCTGAGAAAAACTCCTCAATGGGATTGAGGAAGGGGGAATAAGGTGGAAGGTATAAAATGGAAAACCGTGGGTGGTTCTGAAACCACTCATACACCTGGGTAGCCTTGTGGAAACTTACTTTTATGCCGCAGTCCCTGATTGCAAATTGCTCGCCAGACCCGAAAGTTTAGAGATTTGAATATTTGTGTGTTGTTGATCGAAGCTTTGAGAATTTATGTGGAAAGTGTGTGTAAACCTGAAAGTTGTGTGCTGTGATTTGACAGCAAGGTAATGTGAAATTGACATCAGAGTGTAAAGGAGGGAAATCAGAGTTGTAATATGATAAGGAAATCTTAAGTAGAGATAAATTGAGTCAAGCGATTGGGAGCAGAAGTAGAGGTTGTGAAAAGTGTGCCTCATTTTTGCTTTTTGAGTTTTAGCAACCGAAAAAAAAAACTGTAACAAGACTCCACCATTCTAATCTGGATCTTCTTGTAACTAAAGACAGCTGCTTGCTGGGTTACAACCCCTGGTGGCAAGTTGGCGTCACAAAAGTACAAAACCCATGAAATGTCTGGTTGGAATCACACAGATCAGAAATACTGCAAGAAAATATTGATACACCGAAATATTGCTACATTTCATGAAATGATACTGAATCAATTTTTAAAAACAAGATAAGATAAGATAAGATAAGATAAGATAAGATAAGATAAGATAAGATAAGATAAGATAAGATAAGATAGAACTTTATTAATCCCTCGGGTGAGTTCCTTTGGGAAATTCGGTTCCCAAAAAAAGCAGCACAACACCGACAGAAGTTACAGAACGTCAGAAAATGTTATATAATAATAAAAAATAGAAATAAAGATAAAAATACAATTGAATTGCACCTTCCAGATATCAAAGTCCTTAGCACCGTTGACTATTAAACCAAAATTTGACTGTTTAACAAAGGTACTTGCATAGAAGGTATTGCACAGTGAAGTGAAGAGTCACTACAGCTTCGGTGTCCCCCCCCCTCCTTTGTCCTCCTGTTTCTCCTCCCTCCAGAGAGGAGTTATACAGTCTGATGGCGTGTGGGACAAAGGAGTTTTTAAGTCTGTTAGTTCTTATCTTGGGGAGAAGCAGCCTTTCACTGAACACTCTTCTGTTTGTTTATGGCCGTGTGCAGAGGATGCCCAGCATTGTCCATAATGTCAAGCAGTTTTTTTAGTGATCCTTTCCTCTGCCACTAACACCAAAGTGTCCAGTTTCATGCCGACCACAGAGCCTGCCTTCCTGATCAGCTTCTCCAGCCTAGATGTGTCCTTCTTCGCTGTGCCACTCCCCCAGCACACCACAGCAAAAAAAAAGTACTCCAGCAACCACTGACTCGTAAATGTATCCATTTTTTATTAACTGCGAATCTACATGCAAACGTTTATCTGTTTGTTTGTTTGTTTGTTTGCTGACTGCTAGGTGGCAGCAGTTTTTACGGTCTTCATCCCACTGGAACAACAAGAATTCATGATGACACGCGTCCTGGAAGTGTCAGGCCTTTAGTATTACAACAAACTGCATCGTCTATCCAGGTCTGTGACAAATATTCTTGCCTGTAACCCATAATAACAACACCATTCAGTTCTTTTTAAATTTTATTTTTAGTTTTTCATTTTCCACTTCATAAGGCCATGATCAATATATTTAGTAATTTAGTGGATTAACTCAATTTAATCAATTCCAAGACTGCAAAAACATCAACGTTTTTTTTCAAGTGCCTTAATTCGTCAAATGCTAAATTATCTTTTTATAAAACAAAGAACCTCAAATAAAGGTTTGTTATGATATAAAAATGTCCCTGCCTTGTTGAATGTGATTAGTCTCAGACTTTCTGAGTCACTTAAACTAAATTAAAGAGCTATAACAGAAACAAACAACAAAAACTAACGAGAATTTCTAGGAATTTCAGCAACACTGTAGATGCACGGGAGTTGCTCCGTGTGTGAGCATCAGAAGCTGAGAGGACGGGCAGAATGAGCTTCATGTTTTCAGAACAAACACGTTCCTCTCCAAACTACAGAGTAAAATGAGCTCTATAGCTGACTGAGGTGACAATGACAAGGATCAGCTGTCAGCATCATACACCATTTGTTCTGAGGTGTATCGTAGCACCCCTACCTGCGAAGGTGCTGCTGCTTGTCACATGACTCTGTGCAAAAGTGTCTGACAGCTGAGCTGAGATCCTGCAGATCTTCTCAAGATTAGGAAATGTTGGCAAATCAATGCTAAACACCAGTCAGGAAGGTAATAACGACAGTGGTCGCAAGGAGGCCGGTGCCAGTCGTGGTGACATCGTTTTAGTGATCGACAGGAGGATCGGTTCGGCGTCTGCAGTGATGCGGACGCTGAGCCGATCTGTCGTGGTGAAGAGGGAGCTGAGCCAGAAAGCCAGGCTCTCGATTTACCGGTCGATCTACGTCCCAGTCCTCACCTATGGTCATGAGCTTTGGGTAATGACCGAAAGAACGAGATCGCGGATACAAGCGGCTGAAATGAGTTTCCTCCGTAGGGTGGCCGGGCTCAGCCTTAGAGATAGGGTGAGGAGCTCAGACATTCGGGAGGGACTCGGAGTAGAACCGCTGCTCCTCCGGATCGAAAGGAGTCAGTTAAGGTGGTTTGGGCATCTGGTCAGGAGGCCTCCTGGACGCCACCCTAGGGAGGTGTTTCGGGCATGTCCTGCCGGCAGAAGGCCCCCGGGTCGACTCAGGACACGTCGGAGAGGTTACATCTCCAATCTGGTCCGGGAACGCCTTGGGGTCCTGCCGGAGGAGCTGGTGGAGGTGGCCGGGGAGAGGACGGCCTGGAGCTCCCTAGTTGGGATGCTGCCCCCGCGACCCGGATAAGCGGAGGAAGACGACGACGACGATAGTTTTAATGAAACCTGTTTTAAGATAGGGTTAGGGTTAGGTTTTAAGATTGAGTGGGGTGTCAGTCAGCCAGACTCCTACAGCAGTGCACCTGCTGAGATTGTAAATACACCTAAATCTGCTGATTAACATCCTATCATGAAGCTAAGGTTAGCCGCTCTGGGCTTTCCTTTGACCTCACTAAGAAATACCCTTCAACTGTGTTTCAATCCATTCTCCAACTCACATACACCCGCACAAAAGTGGGTTCCAGCAGAAATTGGCAGTTAGAGGTGGAAAATGTTCATGCTGCATGGTGACAAAGAGAGAAAAGGCTATGACATTCCTAAAGTGTGAGACATCCGACACGCTGCCAAGGTCTCCCCCTGGAAGTACTTTTTGTGATGCTGGTTTTCAACAGAGAAGTAAAAGGGATTTGGTTTCTAAGAAATAAAAAAAATCCCATCACCAGGTTCAGAAACGTTGCAAACTAAACTCAGTCATGTTCAGCCTCCCTGAGGGAGGAGCATGAATTCTGCTGTGAGAGCACATCAGCAGCAGCAGCATTGTGTCACCTCAGAATCCGTCAGAAACATGAAAACATTTAGAAGGGAAACATTTTTGGAGGGTTTTCACATACGTCTTGGCTTCAGGGGCTTTTGCTCTGCAGCACAAAGAAGCTAACGTGTAAAGTAGAATAGTTCAGAAGAGCTATAAACAAGGACCAGGGCAGGGAGAGGCATGGCTTTCCATTATGTAACTGCATGGAGTTTTAAGTGGCGCAACAAATTCAAGGAATTTAGGTCAAGGAAACAAAAGCTGGGTCCGACTGTGCATCAACCAGGAAAGCCACAAGCCTGTGGTGTGTGTTCCCAGAAGCCGTGGGACATGAAACTTCCTGGTTCCCATACAAGAACATACGCTCCCTCTCAGTGAGTGTTCTCATGTTAAAGCTATTATTCCACCCCCATGGGTGACCAGTAGAAAAATAAAAATACTGTTTCTGGTATGGGTAATGAAGGGGGGTAATTGTTCGCCTGCAAGCTGATGGTGACACCCCACTGTTGCAGCTAAATGAGCCTATCCTTATTTATGAACACATGCAAATCACCTCCTCAGCCCAAAAGCTGCAGATTCCAGCTCAGAAGCATCAGACACAGAGGCCCGCCTGTCAGGTAGGGTTATCTCATCTCCAGTGATGGGGAGGGAAAGAGTAAGGGGGTGGGGATAGCTTCCCACTAGGGTGATGCCATGCTGCAAGTGTGAGGCTCGTGGGACACAATGGGAGCCTTTGTGGCTCTCTCAGATGGGGGATCAAAGTAAGGGGCTGCAGTTCAAGGGCGGGAAATTATTAAAAATGAAAGGAGCAGGGAAGAGCAGCGGTGATGGGAGGGAGGGAGGGAGGGGGAGTTGTGCACAGAGGAGTAACGATGATGCATGGGAGCACATGTGGAACCTCACCACTCCTCCCTCCGCTGACCATTTCATCATTTGTATCGCTCCGTCTCTGCCTCCCTCACGGTGGAGATCCATCAGCCGTGGCAGAACCCCACAGGGCTCCTCACGCCTAAAGCTCAGATCGTTTCCCATCCTGCCATCAGCTTTCCCCGGTTCGCCCATCTTTCCCTCTTTTACCGTAATCCATTTCAGCTCGCACCCGCTCTGGTCTCATGCACTCTAACAGGACCTAGAAAACATTATTTAACTAACCGCATCAGTTTCAGTAAACCCCCGTGTTGTGATGCTTGTGACATGGTGAACACTTAAAGCAGCGCACCATCAGGTTGCCTATTCTGACATTTCCCATAGGTGATTTATAGGAATCAATTGTGAAGACACACTTGTTTAGGGCTGCGTAACGATGAAAAGCATCATGATCACTATTATTTCCACGTTTATTTATCACGTTGCAGGTGAGGAGATGATGGACCATGTGTGGAGAGGCAGCTCAGGAGGTAAAAATGCAGGCTCAGATAAAATAAAAATGGTTTTAATAGCAACGGGAGCGACAGGAACAAAACTACGAAGTCTACAAACAACAATGATCTGACAAAGACTGGCACAAGGAGGGAGGTATAAATACACGGGGAAATCAGGAACACATGGGCAGGTTAACGAGGGGCAGGTGAGAACAATAAGGGCTAATCAGGGCAGGAGAGAGTCAGGAAGGCAGGGGCAGAAAGTGACATTATTTTTAGCTATGGTGGATTTAAATATTCCAAATTTCAAGAATGTTGCCAAAAATGAACAAAAACAAGAGATATTTTCAGTACAGACGAAAGCAATAAAATAAAATGAAACACAATGCTTTGTTCAGTCTGAGTTAATTGCTGCTTCTGTGACCTTTACTTGGACTCATGGGAGAAAAGCAGCACAACATCCTGCATAAATGTTCTAATGTTGTTCCCACAATCCACCAGAACACAGAAGAGAGAGCCGAGCACCTGCTGCTGCCCTTCATCTCTACGGGAAACAATTCCTCTCTGTACCATCTGGAATTTTCTGTGGGTGATGTCACAGCTAATAAAGTGTGTTGTCAGTAAAAGCGGGAGCCTGAGCAGAATCTTCTGGCTTCCATACAAAACAACACAAATGTCTCTACAGAGGAAACCCAGCTGTTTAGGTGGAGCTCACCGAAAGACTGGGGAGCTGTTAGAAAAACCTCTTACAAATTTCCCCTAAACCCTTTTTTAAATTATTTTTTGCTGTTTATTTTGATTTCTTTCTATATTTTTCCAGAGATTTTTAAAGTTTTGGCTATAAATCAATGTTTAAAGTGACAGTGTGTATTTTTCCTGGCAATAGAGGGCAGTACATAACTAAATCATTGCAAGCAAGCAGTATTTTTGTGTTGGAGTAAGACCTTACCAACAGATGCCCATTAGGGTCAAAAAGCCCTGGGGAGTGCAAACTTTAGCAAAATAACAAGCACATCAGACTCTCTTTTATCACAGGCAACAAGTGAAGAGGTAAATGTGTAAAACAACAACTTTTGAAACCATTTGTTACAAATCAGTAAATGTATTTTGTCCTCATGGGCTCCCATAAAAGAAAATATGGCATCACCCAGAGACTTAGCGTGTTTGTCAATGTCAAGGCGCCTGGCCTTGCGAGGCGATGTCATGCGAGGCCAGGCGCCTTGCTTACGAGGACACGGTCCTTCCTTGGTCAAAGAAAACGGTTAAATGGAACAGACTTGCATCAGGTGGCCGTGGCTTCCACGGCGGTTACGTAACGTCACGTGACACGGGAGACAACGTTATATTTTATATGTATTAGTTTCAATATAAATATATAACAAGCCTTTTACTTTTTAAATTGTGTATATGTTTATTAAATTAAATATATAAGTGAGTTACTATTCCCGCTAGCCACCGAAGCTGCAACTACTAAACAACTAACCAACCAAAGATAACTGCTTTGGATCTAAAAAAAAATAAATGAAAAACTTTTTCAATTAGTTGACTTACATTTAAACTTGGAATTTGCTCCCAAAGCAGCTGCTGGCTTCTGATCCATCATCTTTTTGAAAATACCTCTGTGTACTCTGGGAAGTTGTTGACCAAGGCTAGGCTACAAGACACCTCCCGTGTATCCTCGCTCAGCTAGCTAAACGGCTAACAAACAGAGAACACACGCCTTGGTAGAACATGAACATTGGAGCACGTCTTGGCGGCTCCCCATGACGTATCTCCTAGGCAACCGGGGCGGGGCCAAGACATCAAGGCAAGGTTCCTTGGCATTGAGAAACACCCTTCCTGTGTATTCTTGCTCAACTAGCTAAATGGCTAACAAATGGAGAACACACGCCTTGGTAGAACATGAACATTGGAACACGTCTTGGCGGTTCCTGATGACATCGGGGCCAAGACATCAGGGCGAGGTACCTGATTTTTATGGTTATATGTTATGAAGCCACCAATATTTTTCAACAACTGTGCATCATCTCATTCATTTTCAATTACATTTTGATGGAAATTTTCCAGGAATTAATGATTAAAATTACAAATTGTCTCTTTAAAGGGAGCACAAGTGTACAAATCTGGTGACTGGCACTATTAAGGGTTAATGTCACACTGCTTAGGCTTCAGTGAATATGGATTTACTTGCTGTTTCTATTATTTTAAGATAAATCATGTAGATGGGTCTGTGCAGATTGTCCTATGGGTATTTTGGAAATTTGCTTCTGTATGAAAATTAGAAATGATAACTGAATGTTTCTTGTTTGGAGAAACTGTGTTTTCATCAGACAGGACTGACGAGCTAATGTTTGGTTGGAGGGCAGCCAAGCATGTATTTATATATTATTAGTATTAAACTGCTCCAGTTTTCAAAATTACACAGTTGTCCCATCAAACATTATTTTATAAATCTTTAATCTGCCATCAATTTAGTGAATTTCATGTCTGTTTATAAGCGTAATCGCACCAAAATCTAGAACTGTTTGTTGTTCCGGGGGTTAATAATCTCTCTGACGCTTTAAACACATTCTTAATGAAACTCAGGTTTAAAGAAATTCAACGTTTAAGGTGAATTAATGCTGTTTTGAAAGCAATCATTAGTATTTTGAATGCTCTGAATTTATTCACGTCGATTTAACTCCATTTTCCAAACATTTTTATGAGTCAGAAATAAAAGTAAAAAGCAGCAGCTGGACATAAAAGTCTAAAATGAAAGGACTGAGAGTCTCTCACCTATAATCTCTCTAAGCTTAAAGCTTTCTGCCGAGCCCCGTCGGCTCTCTTATGGGCCATTTCTGCTGCTGTCATCATGGTGTTGTGCACGGTGGATGTGGCTGCAACACAGTGCACGTCATCAGTTTGCATTGAACTAAAACCAGCTAAGGCTTTGTTTGGCTATAAAATCGTTCAGAAAAAAATGAAAATTTGATTTGTTTGTGGTTCTATAAGAAAAATTAAAGTGTCAAATTCTCAACTCAACTCAACTTTATATATAAATCGCGCCTTACAGGCAAAAAGATGCCACCAAGGCGATACACTGATCAAATAAAAACATAAAACAGTAAGTCCAGAAAATAAAACATTGTATCACACGATACAGATAAAACTGCAGTGAGTAAAATCGCTATAAGTAAAACAATAAAACTAGTTAGAAAGGTTAAAAGACAGGTCATAAAAGTATGTTTTTAGCCTTGCCTTAAAAACCGCAACAGAGGTGGAGGCCCTTATGCTGAGAGGAATCTTATTCCAAAGCTTAGGACCTGCCACAGCAAAAGCTCTATCACCACGCGTCTTTAGGCGCGTTCTTGGGACCGAGAGGAGCATGAAGTTCTCCGAGCGGAGTGACCGTGAAGAGGTGTATGGTTGAAGTAGTGGCTAAACCATTTAACGTTTTAAAAACTAGTAAAAGTATTTTAAAATGAATCCTAACATCAACGGGCAGCCAGTGAAGCGCAGCCAGGACAGGAGTTATGTGGTCAAACTTGCGCCTGCCCTCTAAAAATCTGGCAGCAGCATTCTGGACCATTTGCAACCTGGCTATTGAGCCCTTGCTCACACCGAATAGTACAGAGTTGACAAATTGTCAAAACAAACACGATAAGAATTACCAGCACATGAATCTGACTCCTTATCCTTTATGTGTCAATAGATGTAATTCTGATCCATAGAAAATAAGCTCTGGATGCTGATTTAGACGCAAAAATCTGCCTTGTTTAACATCCAGTTTACTGGTGTCTACTTGGCAGTGACTGACCAACAGACATACCAATAAAATCACATTTATAGACAAATAAAGTCGAAGGTATGAAACAGTTACAAAAAAGCCCAGCTGAAACTAGCAAATCTTTCTATTTTTTGTCATCAAAGCTTTGCCACACCGAGATTTCCTCAGCTCACTGGGGCCCAAACAACTCCACAGATTCATGAACTAAAACGAGCTTCCAACAAAATAATGTTTCCCCTAAAGAGGGGCAGAAAGTAACGTAGTGGTGTAACCAGCTGAGGGCCAGTGAGTGTCTAAGCCTATAAACATCAGCAGCTTTGTGCTCACACGCATGCGTATTCACGGAGGTATTTTCTTTGATACTTCTGCGTTGGTGTGTCATTGCGCCAGAAGGCTGTAATGCTTCTATCCTGCAGTCAGTGCAGTCACGTGTCTAGTGTATTTACATTGTGTTACGTTTGCTGCATATTTTTGGACTCCTTCGGTTTGATATTGTCAGACTTTTACCACGAGACGTTCTTCACTCTGCTCCATGACCGTCACCGGATATCTTCGGCTCTTGCTTTGTTATTTTGAGGGGGAATGGCGGTGCTGTTGACGCACTTAAAGAAAGTGGAAAACTGACCAAACGCCGGCTTGCAGTCGCCGTCACTTTCCACGGGAAGTTAAAAAAGTGGGCTCTACGCCGTCTGTTCTTGCGAGCCCGTTGGAGAGCCCTTGCAGCGAAGTTGCGTGTCTCCATACCGACACAAATCTTAAAGTATAAACTTGTCTTCATGAGCCTTTTTAGGTCAGCTCTGGAAATAAGAAAAGTGGAACCATCTGCTAATGACCACCTTGAAAGGTCCACCTGGCAACTTGGGGCAACAGACAACCAGAAAGTCCACAGAGTATCACAATCCAAGTGATGCCAGACTCCATAATATTCCCAAATAGGTGGCAGAAAGACAAATTCCATAAGAAATCTCGGCGTAACTTTTTTTAAATTTACCCCAGAGCAGGGAACAGACTGGATCAGTTCCAACACGATGTCACGTTGAGAGCAGGAGGTTTGGACCCAAGATGTAGAATCCCCAGAACGACTCGTGGCAGGAGTGATTAAAGAAAATAAATTCCTTTATTTTAAGGAGGATGCGCCAAAAGTCGAAAAAAAACCACAAGAACCAGACTAAATCTCAAAAACAAAACAGAAGCTCACTCATGAGCACGGACTAGGAGAAACTCGAGAGAGACAGAACAACGCTGACACAACAATGGACGACACCAAACAGAGACAAGACAGGGCTTAAATACACAGGGAGAACAATTAAGGAAACAGGAAACAGGTGTGTGGAGTGAGGGCTGGAGGGAAGGCAGGTGACACAGATGATCTAAATGGGGGAAACAGAGCCAATAGAGGGCAGATAAACCTAAACATAAAACTAAACCTAAGACTGAGGGAAGGACTCACACAAACACATACACATACTCTGAACTTGGGCAGGACATGCACACACACACACACTGACACAAATAAACTCACACACACATACACACACTAACACACACATACACTAAGCTGGGAATAAGAGGCTGGAGCTACAACTGGAGGGGCAGAGGATAACTAAATGAACACCGGTCCTGAGGGAATGATAAGAAGGCCTACAAGCAGAAGACACATAATACAGATGCAGACAAAGGACACATGAGGGCGCTATGAGACACAGAAGGGAATCTAGAGAGGATGGAGAAACATCAGGAGACACATGAAGGAAAGGACAGACGCAGACCATGACACACGAGTCATCCCATCCACGATCGCTACAGCTGATAGTCTAACTAAACTCCTTTTTCAGTAAAGGAACAGTTGCAGGATGTTTTCCTGTTTGCAGCAAGTAGCAGCAGTCCCGTTTTCTTCACAGTTTAAGCTGAAAGCTTTAACTGGCAAAAAAAAAGGAATTTGTGTGAAGTCAATTAGTGGCTACAGAGAGATTTATTATGCTGGGAGGCTCACTTTGAGATAAAAAAAATGTTACATGCAGGAAATAAATGCCCCCAGACTGCTCTTTTCCGTTGTTGGGGTTAGACACATTCATCTTGAAATCCAATTAGTGGAAGTTTATCTTTACATAAGGTCAGTCTGCAGAAGCTGGGTGTTTCAGCTATAAAACGACTTATGACAAGGTCAAAAATTAAATAAAAAATCATTCAAGAAATCTGATATACAAGACAAGGTCAAGAGACCTCACAAGCAAGGCAAGGTTGAGAAGCTGCAAATTAATTACATAGTCAAAATACTCCATTTGCAAAACAAGGACAAACCTGTAAGTTCCCCTTATACAAAGTCTCTATTAGCCTAAAACCTGGTTTATGCTTCTGCGTCAGCTCCACAAGGGAAAGACGCACACACACTGACTGAGACGTTTTGCCCTCATACTTCTCCGTCTCCTGGGGAGTGCTGTAAAGCAATTCCCCGCCAGGACAACAGAGGGCGTAGCGCTGTTCTGTGGTAACCTGTCATGCATCCGGTCCAAGATAGTGTCTTTACTACAGTGATCCCTCGCTACTTCGCGGTTCGTTTATCGCAGATTCACGACTTCGCGGATTTTTTTCTTTGGAGCCTTATTCAAGGGAAATTCGCCGATTCGCGGTATTTTTCACCGATTCGCGGTATTTTTCACCGATTCGCGGTATTTTTCTATGCAAAATATCAAGAAATTCCTGTTTTTGTCATCAATTTCATCATAAAATGCACTTTTTGTAATAAAGCTATAAAAAACCAAGTAAAATTTTTTTTCTTGAGTTTTACCCACAAAAAGAGAATGTGATCATACGATAATTCAATATAGCAATTTAAATATGGTGTCCCTACTTCGCGGATTTTCACCTATCGCGGCCAGGTCTGCAACGCATCTACCGCGATAAACGAGGGATCACTGTATTTTGTTTATATTGTGTTTTTTGTATTTCAGATCAAATTTAACACAATTTAAATTTGCTCCCCATTCTCCTCCACCTCTCCATGCGCTCGCCACCACCAAACCCACGTTTCCCGTCATTTTCATCAAAGAACAAAACGCTTGCTGCGTATCTTTTCACCCCTGCAGTGACGAGTGAATAAAACGTCGATATTTTTAGAGTTTGTCCACGAGGAATTCTTTAAGCTGCTCCGTGTTTGCTGCTAGATATCTTCGGCTCTCTTTATGTTTTTTGAGGGGGCAATGGGAGCACTGTTGACGACAGCGGCGTTCTGACCAACCCTGACCTGCTGGAGAGCCCTGGCAATGACGTGTCTCCGCACCGACCCAGACGCAGAAGCATAAACTAGGCTTAAGACCTCCAGCTATTTATTTAGCAAAGTCCTTTTAGCAACATTATTTCAAACATTAATTTAGGCCTAGTCCACACGTAGCCGGGTTTTTTAAAAAACGAATATCCGCCCCTCCAAAAACTTGCCTCCACACCACCTCGTTTAAAAAAAACTCTGTCCACACGTACCCGGATAAATACGTTGTTAAGGACTTGCCAGACCTGTAGGCGGCAGTACTTCCCCCGTTCTTAACCTCGTCCTTCGTCTGTGGTCTTCCGCAAGGAGCAGTAATTCCTCTTGCAAAAACAAACAAGCAAAAAGCGCTTGGACAATTGATAAAGCTAGCGCAGCTCTGAGGGCATCCATGCTGTCGGCTAGTATAAACACAGGTCGCACACGTGATGTCAGCATTTGTTTGTCGTGGAAAGTGACGTTGCGGACCTTAAAACTCCGGTTTTGTCTGTCCACACGCAGACAATCAAAACGGAGAAAACGCAGATCTTCACTTTGGCCGGAGTTTTTAAAAAGATCCATTTTTGTGTGAAAAAACTCCGTTTTCGTGTGGACGACAGGCCAAAACGTAGAAAAATATCTACGTTTTGGCAGATCCCCGGCTACGTGTGGACAGGGCCTTAGTATAAGGTAGGAGGGCCACTCACATTAGATGAGAATGGACACTATTTTAAACGTTTCGCACCATAAGGAAAGTGGGGTTATGACTTTTTCAGCAGATAATCAACATGGTCTTGCTACAGTGTGCAAGCTTAATGTTATGGGTTTATAATTATCATCATTATCATCATCAGCACACTTATTTATAGAGACAATGACCTTCAAACACTCAGATCAGAAACAGGTGTATGAGATGGGTAATTGGTTTTTTATTGTTGGCTGACTTTTAGGAAACTCATTATTTAGGATACATGTTTGGGATAAAACAAGCTTAGTGTATTATTGGCTCATTTAACTCTACACACATTGTGTGTGTGTGTCTGTAGGCTCATGACATCAGAGTTGATGTGGAGTGGCTTAATGAATTCCTGCTAAATGAGGTGAGTTTACGATAATTAAAGTTGCCCTTTTCTTCAAAGCCAACGTGTAACAGCGTGTGACATAGTACCACACACTTTCCTTTATGAAGTGAGATGAAACTGAAAGTGTCCTTTCACTTTGAATTAGGCAGGGGGGCGTTGAATAAAAAAGTGGTGTCGGGACGCGATTGTTTGATCCACTTGCTTTGGATTATAGGCGGTGGCAGGGCAGCCATGCTGAGCAGAAGCTACAACCACCTCCACTCATCTGTCCTTGACTCGTGACGCGGAGCAGAGGAGGAGACGGTGACCTGTCTCACCCTCGTATACATGTCACTTACACTGGGACGTAATTTTGGGGGGGGACGGGTGGGACATGTCCCCCCCACTTTTTCAAAAGGCAGTTTTGGTCCCCTGCACTTTTTTCCGTCCAAAAACAATGTTACGCTCCATTAAATGGATTTGGTTGAGCACTAGGACCGACACGGAAACCGGTTTACTATTAGACCCGCCCAAAAGCTAATCTATTGGCTCTGCTGATACTTGCTAACGTATTATTGGCTGTTGCTGCTGTCACTCAAGTTGGAAACAGTCAGAACGTGCTCACGTTGTTTTGCTAGTTTGGAGCCGCTAGGGAACACCGGTACTGAGTCACATCGTCAACTAGACGCTGTGTAATATCAGAGCTCAGCTCAGCTTCCATTATATAACATTTGAATAAGTGTTCATTTGTGAGTCTTTGGTAGTTAGGCACAGCCAGGAGGCAGCATGTCAAGAAAACGAAAAGTGGATATAAGAGACTTCTTTCAAAGTCAAAACGTAAGTTGGAACATGTGACAGACCTGCATTAAGCTCAGACTCACCTCCTCCTTCACACACATACTCAAAACTAACTTTTACAAACTCATCTCCTCCACATAACTGACTCCTCAGACACATTTTGTTCGTATTATTATAATAATTATTTTTTTATTGTTACTATTATCATCATAATTATTATTACTAGTAGTAGTAGAAGTGTAACTTCAAAACTTTTATCATTTAACTTTATTGTAAACTTATCTATTGCAATGTATATTTTCACATTAAAAAGCTCTGAAAAATGAACAGTATCATCATCGTCAACAGATTTTTTTAAGCTTAATGTCAAAGATGTACACTTTTCATTAGATTTATCTTATTTTTTCCATTTATTTTTTGTGTGTTGAAATGCAACAACTGTTTAAACACTTTTAAGGGAAAAAAACATATTTAATATGTTTTTATACACTCAAATGTTAGGGTGATGATCATGTGTAAAACATTAGTTCAGCATGTCCTCTAACACAGCAAATGAACAAACGGCCAGATCTCAGGAGGGACCGTTTATGTATAAATAATTTTTATACTTTTGAGTAGGCCTGGGAATGTAACAAATTTTGCTGGACGATATTTTGTCCAACAAATTGTTGATGATAAACGATATTGTCAACATTATCTAGACCAAAATAACCACTAATATAATGTTAATATATCATAATAATGCAAGTACACCCTTTAAAATACAACAAATAAACCTTCATTTAACATTGAAATGTCCAGAACCAGAACTTCTAAATTAATAAAAATAACAAACAAAAATTGAATAAAAAAGGAATCTCACTCCCTGTTAGAAAATGTTGCACCAAAAACAATAAAAAAGACCCAAAACAATAAATACAATGGCCTATCCATTGTCAACAGCCAAAACTGCACTTCAATAATGAATGAATGAATGAATGAATGAATGAATGAATGATCAATTTATTCAGTCAGTTATCTTAAGATAATGTACATTAACATGTCATACAATTAGATACAAATACCATTTCTCACTAACATATGCCTTGTTTTTTATATGGTGTCTATTTGGTATATCATGACTGAATAGGTTTAGGCAGAAGCAATAGCTTATATAATTGCCTAACCTACTTACAAAACATTTTTTTAATTTCCCGCAATGAACCAACAACCCAAATAAAAGTAAAACACAAATCCATCCATCAACATCAAATTAATACTCTTCAAAAATATTTTTACTGATAAGTTTTTTAAGAACTGAAAGAGAAGTTGCCAATTTTAATTCTATTTTAGCCTCATTCCAAAATTTTACTCCCATTAGAGATACATCTCCTTTTCATGCCCTTTTTGGCTTTTTGTAGAACAAACATACATACACCTCTTAAATCATATTTACTTTCCCTCTTTACAAAGAACATTAGTATATTTTTTGGCAGAGCTGTTAATTTTACTCTAAACATAAATTGCATTATTTTATAATAATATAGATCTTCTAATTTCATAATCTGTGATTTTAAAAACAACGGGTCAGTATGAGCATAATAATTGCTCTTGTTCATAACTCGAATAGATTTCTTTTGTATAGTTTTTATTTCATGTATATACGTTTTAAAAGTTGAACCCCATATTTCTATACAATATGCCATGTATGGTTGTATTAGTGAACAGTATATTAGACGTAAGGCCTTATGGTTTAGTATGTCCTTCAGTTTATATAATAGACCCAAAGATTTGGCAATTTTTCCTTTTATGTAATTTTAATGATGCTTCCAGGATAAGTTAGAGTCAATCACAACACCAAGAAATTTTATTTCAGACACTCTTTCACTTTCAGTATCTGAAATTGTTAATTTAAAGTCCCCATTTTTTACCTTCTTATTTCCAAAATCATAAATTTAGTCTTTTTTATATTCAGTGATAGTTTATTTACATCAAACCAAGATTTGAGGATATTTAACTCTTTTTCGGCCTTCTTTAAAAGTTCTTTTATATCTTTACCTGAACAAACTAAATTTGTATCATCTGCAAACATTATAAATTTGAAAAAATCTGCCACGTTACATATGTCATTTATATATAAAGTAAATAATATAGGACCTATTACTGAACCTTGTGGAACTCCACAACTTATTTCTCTAAATCCAGATTTTATATCTTTAATTTGTACATACTGTTGTCTGTCTTGTAAGTAACTCTCTATCCAGGACTTCGCTATTCCTCGTAGGCCATAATTTTCCATCTTTTTCAATAATCTCCTGTGGTCAATGGTGTCAAAAGCCTTCTTTAAATCAACAAATATATGCTAATAGAGAGTTCTTCGCTTTCACTTGCTTGGGCTATTTCTTCTACCATCTGCATTATCGCATAGGTAGTGGTTCTGTTTTTTCTAAATCCATATTGACTGTCACTTAATAATTTATTTTTAGTAATATATACGTCTAGCTGGTTCACAAATAATTTCTCGAGTATTTTTGAAAATTGTGGAATAATTGCTATTGGCCTATAGTTTTCCATAGAATGCTTATTTCCAGTTTTAAATGTTGGGATCACTTTTGTTATCTTCATAGTTTTAGGAAAATGACCTTTTTGTAGTGATAGGTTATATATATATGTCAATGGTCTCACAATAGAGAATATAACTTCTTTTATAATTCCCATATCAATTTCATTTATATCTGTGGATTTTTTGTTTTTAAATTTTCTTACTGTATTCACAACGTCAGTCTCACTTATCTCATGTAGAAACATTGAGTTGATATTACTATTTATCAGATTATTAAATGTATCTGCATCAGGTGGGACTGCTATCTCATTTGCTAATGAGGGCCCGACGCTTACAAAAAATTTGTTAAATTCTTCCACTATATTTATTAGATCATTTACTTTATGATTTGAACTATTTAGAAAGTAGTTTGGCCATTCCAAAGTTGTCATCCTTTTTTGAATTATATTATTTAATATTTTCCACGTCCTACGAGTATCGTTTCTGTTTTTATCTAAAATTTCATCATAATATTGCTTCTTTCTGATCCTAATAGCTGTAGTTAATTTATTCTTATATTTTTTGTAATTGTCTTCATTTTCACTTGTCCTATGTTTGATGAATTTTTCATATAATACCATTTTCTTTTTACATGCCTTTAACAGACCTTCTGTCATCCACAGCTTTCTTTTATAATTTTTCTTTGATAATAAATAAAAATAATAATAGAGTTGTACATTTTTTAACTTTGATATATATATATATATATATATATATATATATATATAGAGAGAGAGAGAGAGAGAGAGAGAGAGAGAGAGAGAGAGAGAGAGAGAGAGAGAGAGAGAGAGGATGGAAAAATTATTGAGATGGGCACGTGACGTGTCAAGGGGTCTTTACATAACACCCCCCACCCCAAATCCGCACAAGCCTGCTGTGTCCCCCCCACTTCTGAAATCAAAATTTCGTCCCTGCACTTACATCCCTGTACCCATCAGGATTTACATCAAAAACTGATTTCTAATTTAGAGTGAACCTTAGGTAAAGCATATTATGGGATGCTAAGTATCAATGCTCTGAAAGACCACATGAACATTTATAAAAGCCCGTTCATGTCGTGTAAAGTGACACAAATGTTTCTCACAGACAGACAGACAGACAGACAGATAGATAGATAGATAGATAGATGATAGATAGATAGATAGATAGATAGATAGATAGATAGATAGATAGATAGATAGATAGATAGATAGATAGATAGATGGATAGATAGATAGATAGATAGATAGATAGATAGATAGATAGATAGATAGATAGATAGATAGATAGATAGATAGATAGATAGAATAGATTGACAGACAGACAGACAGACAGACAGACAGACAGACAGACAGACAGGCAGACAGGCAGGCAGACAGACAGACAGACAGACAGACAGACAGACAGACAGACAGACAGACAGACAGACAGACAGGCAGACAGACAAAAAACCAAAATGGAAAAAGCATCAGGACATGGAGGTTTTTAACTAGATGTCTTTACTGTTCATTCCGGTCTTTTTAGCAGCTCCACGTTTATTAGGCCCGAGCAGCGAAAGCGCTGCGAAGGCCTCTTGTTTTTGCTCTGATTATTCTTTTTTTGTTATTCCGTGCCCCCTTTGAACGGCTTTTTGGGGACCTTAACATACCCCAAAACTCACAATATTTTGCAAACTTGTCAGGCCTGGTGAAAAATTTGATATTTTAAAGGTTCCAAAAAAATCGCAAAGAAAATGGCTGAACAGCGCCCCCTAGAAAGTGAAAAAAAACCCTCTCCATAAAGCTTAGTTTATCATACAGTTATGAAATTTGGTACACTTGTAGTACTCAACAGTCTGCACAGAAAAGTCTCTTGCAAGCATGGTCAATATCAAACAGGAAGTCGGCCATTTTGGGTTGAAATGGCGATTTTTAGCCGTTTTTGCCGTTTTTAGGGTCCGTTTCTGATTGGATTGCTCGATCATTTTTCGCACGATCGTCTCAAAAATTGTGTAAAATTGCTCAGAAGGGATGGGCGAACAAAATGAGACAAAGATTCTGACTTTTCGTACATGTTGAAGGGGCGGGGCCAGGCCTCGAAGTTTGACTACTCGCCAAAAAAATTTAAATTGCTATAACTTCATAATTGAATGGAATAGAGTTACCAAACTTTCTGTGGTCATTCGTCATCCACCCACAATGTAAATTGAGTGGTCGGATGATGACATCATACAAGCCCCGCCCCCTCAGGACCAAAAAGGTCAAGTTTTACTGTGAAAGGTCCCAAATTGCCCCATTTCACTTAATCGCCACAAATATTTAGCTGGTAACTCAAGACAAGTGGGGGTTGCTTGGCGTCACTTTATGGGAGTTTTCGGTAGAGGGCGGGGCTGTGGCGGCGCGGCGAAGTCAGGCGTACCGCCGTGGCCTTACGTTTGCCTCCCATTTCGTCATTTCTAAAGATATCGTCACGAAACTTCTTGTGAGTGATCCTAGTCCGGCCCCCCAAAAGATCTGATGTGAACATCCGGTGGGCATGGCCTATTTTCTGAAATAGCGCCCCCTAGGACCATTAAAACTGTCAGCCCCAAGCCATGCTTTGACTGAGGATTACAAAATTTGGTACACTAATGTGGTGTCTCAGGACCTACAAAAAAGTCTCTTGGAGCCAAGCGCAAATTCGCACAGGAAGTCGGCCATTTTGGTCCAAGTACGCGATTTAGTGGTTTTCGCACAGGTTGTTTGGAGAGTGATGCTCCATCGCCCTTTTCACCAATCGCCTTCAATCTTCTGCTATATACTCTTAAGAAATAGGGGGAAAAATTCAACCGTCGGATTTTTCAAAAGTTGAAAGGTGTGGGCGTGGCTAATCCTCAAACTTTGACCTGGCGCCACACCACTCTTTTTTTCACAGCTCCCTACTGGACTCCTTTTACCCAATCAGCAGGAATCTGTTAAATAGCAGTAGACAACCTGAGGTCACTTGGTGTCCAGTACTGGCAGGTTTCAAAAAAAGGCGGGGCTTTGGGAGCATGGCGAAAATCGCCATCACGCCATGGAAATACGTTTGCCTCTCATTTCTTCAGTTATCGTGATATCGCTACGGAACTTCTGGTGAGTGATCCTAGTCTGACCCCCAAGAGAAATAGACAGCTGAAATTTGTGGGCGTGGCCTATATTCTTAAATAGCGCCCCCTAGAGCCATTAAAACTGTCAGCCCCAAGCCATGCTTTGACTGAGGATTACGAAATTTGGTACACTAATGTGGTGTCTCAGGACCTACAAAAAAGTCTCTTGGAGCCAAGCGCAAAGTTGCACAGGAAGTCGGCCATTTTGGTCCAAATACTCGATTTAGTGGTTTTCGCACACATTGTTTGGACAGTGATGCTCCATCGTCCTTTTCACCAATCTCCTTCAAACTTCTGCTATATACTCTTAAGACATAGAGGAAAAAATTCAACCGTCGGATTTTTCAAAAGTTGAAAGGTGTGGGCGTGGCTAAGCCTCAAACTTTGACCTGTCGCCACACCACTATTTTTTTCACAGCTCCCTACTGGACTCCTTTTACCCAATCACCAGGATTCTGTGGCAAACAGCAGTAGACAACTTGAGGTTACTTGGTTTCCAGTACTGGCAGGTTTTGAAAAAAGGCGGGGCTTTGGGAGCATGGCGAAAATCGCCATCACGCCATGGAAATACGTTTGCCTCTCATTTCTTCAGTTATCGTGATATCACTACGAAACTTCTGGTGAGTGATCCTAGTCTGACCCCCAAGAGAAATAGACAGCTGAAGTTTGTGGGCGTGGCCTATTCTCTTAAATAGCGCCCCCTAGGACCATTAAAACTGTCAGCCCCAAGCCATGCTTTGACTGAGGATTACGAAATTTGGTACACTAATGTGGTGTCTCAGGACCTACAAAAAAGTCTCTTGGAGCCATGTGCAAAGTCGCACAGGAAGTCGGCCATTTTGGTCCAAGTACGCAATTTAGTGGTTTTCGCACACGTTGTT
The DNA here is from genome assembly GCF_043380555.1 of Nothobranchius furzeri. Taxonomy (NCBI): domain Eukaryota; kingdom Metazoa; phylum Chordata; class Actinopteri; order Cyprinodontiformes; family Nothobranchiidae; genus Nothobranchius; species Nothobranchius furzeri. Next base: position 38,430,973 of record NC_091755.1, read on the forward strand.
TGGAGAGTGATGCTCCGTCGCCCTTTTCACCAATGGCCTTCAAACTTCTGCTATATACTCTTAAGACGTAGGAGAAAAAATTCAACCGTCGGATTTTTCAAAAGTTGAAAGGTACGGGCGTGGCTAAGCCTCAAACTTTGACCTGTCGCCACGCCACTCTTTTTTCACAGCTCCCTACTGGACTCCTTTTACCCAATCAGCAGGAATCTCTGGCTAATAGCAGTAGACAACGTGAGGTCACTTGGTATCCAGTACTGGCAGGTTTCAAAAAAGGGCGGGGCTTTGGGAGCATGGCGAAAATCGCCATCACGCCATGGAAATACCTTTGCCTCTCATTTCTTCAGTTATCGTAATATCGCTACGAAACTTCTGGTGAGTGATCCTAGTCTGACCCCCAAGAGAAAAAGACAGCTGAAGTTTGTGGGCGTGGCCTATTTCCTTAAATATGTTAAATGGCCTGTATTTGATATAGCGCCTTCTAGAGTTCTTGAAACCCCCCAAGGCGCTTTACAACACATTCAGTCATTCACCCATTCACACACACATTCACACACTGGTGGGGGTGAGCTACAATGTAGCCACAGCTGCCCTGGGGCGCACTGACAGAGGCGAGGCTGCCGAGCACTGGCGCCACCAGTCCCTCCGACCACCACCAGCAGGCAACGTGGGTTAAGTGTCTTGCCCAAGGACACAACGACAGCGACAGACTGAGCGGGGCTCGAACCAGCAACCTTCCGATTACGGGGCGAGCACTTAACTCCTGTGCCACCGTCGATCGCTAGATTCATTAAAACTCAGCCCCAAAACACGCTTTGTCCGATTGATGCCAAATTAACAGAAAAACATCTTGTCAACCAAAGCTGACCTCAATGGGATTTTTCTGTAGTTGGTCACAGCACACCCTAGATAACTTTAACCTACAATAACTTCAAAAAACGTGGCCAGAAAAGCATTACAGGTGGTCTGTGTCATCACACCACCCGTGTTGTAAAGATAGAGTTTGCCCTATTGGTGAGACGTGTAATATAATGGTGGGCTCAGAGGGGATGCTGAGTCAGGGTGAGGTGTGGAAGAGGTGATCGTTAGCGGTTTCTGGTGTCGGGGTGGCTGTTGTTTCTGTTCCGCGGACGTGCCCTGGTGCGCCGGGCTGCCGGCCAGGCCGGAGCGGCGCGGAGCTGCGAGGGCCGAACGACGCTGCTTGCAGCTTTAATTTCTGTTTCTTCTTTCCAGCAACAGCTTACTCTGAACTTTTAGCAGAGCTAACACTCTTTTGAGCCAAACAAACATCACTGGTGGAAATGGTGACACACTTAGAGCAAAATACATGGTCACTTATCTCTCTCTCTCTGTGTGTGTGTGTGTGTGTGTGTGTGTGTGTGTGTGTGTGTGTGTGTGTGTGTGTGTGTGTGTGTGTGTGTGTGTGTGTGTGTGTGTGTGTGTCAGTGCCCAAAACATCCTCCGAGTGCATGCTATCTGCCGTCACCAATGTTGGTTTGTAGTGTTGGACACCAGAGAAAAGGCCCCATGCTGCACTCTACATCCTCAAAAACCTTCCACTGTTTGACATGCTTTTAGTTTGAAAACCTCTGATTGTCCCTCTACGTGCACACACACAGGCACAGGCACACACACACACACACACACACACACACACACACACACACACACACACACACACACACACACACACACACACACACACACACACACACCACCCTCAGGCAAACAAAAGTACTCACTCACAGTGCAGGAGCAAACATTCACACGTTCACTCACAAACGAGGCTTCCAAAGAGCCTGAATGACAAAAATGAGATCAAAGAGAAGTGCAACCCTTTTTCCTTATCTCCATGGTGGAGTTGTTTTCTACACCACACCGCATGAAGAAGGAGACAAAGGGTTTCATTTTGATTAGATCTTAAAGAATGAAACATGCAACATGCAATATTGAAATAACTTGAAAATTGGGGACTGCAGGAGACACAGTGGATTTGTCTCCTGTGGACCAGCTGTGGACAACAGGTGAGCAAACGGAATTCTTTAAAAATACAAAATAAACATGTTTAAAGGTTCTTCTAGATATCCCAACAGTAAGCCGGGACTCACATTGCTTAATTTTAAACAATAAACTTCAGATGACATGTAACAAAAATAAAAATCAACAGAATAATGTTAAAGCTACTGCAGGTGGCCCATTAGGGTCACCACTGGAGTTTCCTCTGTAGGGTGGCCGGGCTCAGCCTTAGAGATAGGGTGAGGAGCTCGGACATTCGGGAGGGATTCGGAGTAGAACCGCTGCTCCTCTGGATCGAAAGGAGTCAGTTGAGGTGGTTTGGGCATCTGGTCAGGATGCTTCCTGGACGCCTCCCTGGGGAGGTGTTTCGGGCATGTCCTGCCGGCAGGAGGCCCCCGGGTCGACCCAGGACACGTTGGAGAGGTTACATCTCCACTCTGGTCCGGGAACGCCTTGGGGTCCTGCCGGAGGAGCTAGTGGAGGTGGCTGGGGAGAGGACGGTCTGGAGCTCCCTAGTTGGGATGCTGCCCCCGCGACCCGGAGATAAGCGGAGGAAGAAGACGACTATAATCGACCGGGTAATTTCCAACGAGGACAAAGCATGTGCATAGTTAGCACAGTAAGCTACCTCCAACTAGCATTTAAAACTAAAAATGAAGAAATTTCAGCATAAAGTTGGTGTAAAAACACCAAAGAAGGTTTATGGAATGTCTGTTCCTCATATGATGGTGTTAGAGAGATCAGCCAGTAGGAATTTTAACATGCACTAAACACAATTTAAACTTTAAAATCATACAAATTAAATATATAAAATGCATATGGTTTGTAAAATGTTGCTCATAAAAATGGAATATTGTTAAAGATTTAACAGCCACATTAGCTGTTTATATCCTAGACTAATGTCTGAGGCTATAACGAGTTACAAAAGTTAGACTAATGAGGCAAAAGAGAACAACTGCTGCCAGAGCTGTTTTGGAGAATCTCGGAATTGGAGATTAACAAAAATATGCAACCTAACAGCTATGGGTGTAGAAAATTATTAAAACGTGGAAAACAGCAGGATCTAATACTAAAGTCCATGAAAACAAAAGCAGCTTAAAATGTAGTAAAGTACTGGAAAATGTGGTATATTTTTTACTAGGGCCGGGACTTTAATTATGCGTTCATTATGATTAATTAATTAGGAAAAAAATGACGCGTTAAAAAAATAACGCATTTAATCGCAGCTTGCATTTCGAGCAAGGCGGAACCTTTGTTACTGCACGATTTCCTCATAGACCGAATATCACTGACGCACACAACAATGCACTAACGCCTACTAAAACGGAATAAAAACAGAAAGAAGTTGCCTTGCTTTGACTGATGCAGGATTTAGGAAACATGTCCGCCTCTTTTCTTAACTTGGAAAAAAAACTTCCAGACAACAACGGAGTCCGTGTCGCGGACATTTTTCAGAGATCATCTCTGCTGCAGCTGCCCGGTGGCACCGGAAAATTTACAATTAACATTTACGTAACATCTGTGCAGCGCTGAAAGCTCCAGACAGAATAATTCTTTGCCCTAACAGTAGTTTATGAATGTAGTCAGACAAACGAGAGGCACCTGGCTGCCGCTGGGAGAACGCTCTGTGTCCTCACTTCTCTGTAAACAATCACGAGCAACGTGTCTTAAAGTTGAAAACACAAGTTTAAGTTATAACAGAAACACTCTAAAAATGCGATTAATTTAGATTAATTAATTACAAAGCCTTGAATTAATTAGATTGATTTTTTTTATCGAGTCACTTTTAATTTAAGAATTTTTACTTTTCATTACTTTAACAGCTCATCAGTCAGCTTTGAGTTCTTAAGAGGTCACTAACTGGAGTTTGTCCATCAAACAATGAAAGAAAAAATTATTTGTACTTATTGTAAACAATAATTTATTTTACATTTTAATCATAACTATCAAACCGTGCTTATTGCCAGAAGTGGTTTAATTAAAGGATGCAACACAGAGATGCAACAGCTATTTCACTGGAAACTCGTAATCAAATCAAGTTGTTTGTCTGCAAAAATCCCCACTTTGTTGGTAATGAGAAGCAGCTGTGTGATTTATGGTGCAAAACAAGACAAAAGCGTTGTACTCAAAAGCAGCTGAGTTTTGTTCCACTCTGGACACGAGCCTATGAGTGATTGCACAAGTTTCTGCATCGGCGTACGGCTTCCCATCAAAGCCTTGAGTAGGCAGCAGGGATGTTTTCAGCAACTCTGCTAATAATATTCACAACAGAGCAGAGAGCAGTTTGTATTTGAAGGTAGAGCCTGAGGAGCTGTAGCTGCTGATTACATGAATGCATCTCTCATTGCGAGTGTCCCAGATGCTGCGTCGACCCTCAACACCCACACAACTTGTATAGCATCCTGCTGTCACGGGAGCACAGCGGGGCTTTACCTTCCTGCTTTAGCGCCAAAACAAATAGCTGATCAATCGATGGGTCAGTCAATTAGAACAGTTTAGTCTGGTAAAAGCAGAAAATGAAAAATTGGCCAGTATACGTATGCATGTAATTAAATGATAGGGAAGTCATTTTTCTGGGACGCTACATCAGTGCAATCCACAAACCACCGCCAAGACTTGTGGCTTGGGTTTCTGCACAGCTGGGATGCTTTGTGATTAGAATGATGTGATGAGACAAAGGTGAGATCATTATCTACTGTTGGTAGTTTGATGGTCAAAATATCAAATCATCCAACTTTCAGCATTCACTGTTTGTCGTTAATCGCTAACTATTGGTGCTTAGGCTAAATGTTTCAAACTGAAGGCAGCGGCTCTGACATCATGGAGGTTTTTCTGAGTGATATTGGAACAATAAATATTCATACGATGGTTTAATCATGAGACCAAACCAAAGTTATATTGTCTTTCCTCTACTGTCAACTAGAGTCAAACTGCTCTAAATTATAAATCGGTTGGGTGGGAAGGCTGTTACATCCTGGACAAGCTCCTAGTCCATCACACCGCTGACAACATTCCTAAAATCAGGACTCCTCCAGACCAGATCAGGACCACACATAAAACTAATGGGCAGAAAAACCTAAAGTTAAATAGAAATGCTTTTAACCACCAAATACACCACTTTACATCCTTAGCCTGTCATTCATTCTTTGATATGTAGTCATTAGCTATAATAAAAAATCAACTCCACGTCGAGGAAGTGATCCATCCACCAATGGTAGCCCACAATCGCTGCCTGATCTCAGTCATCCAACTCCAGTGAGTCAGGCAGAAAAGCTGCATGTAAAGATAAACTGCTCTTCTATAAATCATTCTTCTTTTGGGTGCCAGACCTTCTGGGAGCATAACCAAATATTCAGCTATCACTTAAAGGATTCAGCTGGCTGGACTTCAGTCATTTTAGACGATGCCTATTTTGCAGTTTTTGCACTATTGTGTGTGCTTGAGGAGAACAGCTCTGGGACAAGCGTCTTGAGCACAAGCTCACAAGGTTGTGTAAGACTTTAGCTTAGTGAGCATTCTGGCCAGTGCACGGCCTCTGGATACAGGCGTTTAGTTGGTGATTCACTGGTATTTGTTTGAGAGTCCACTCAAGGGGCTGCATAATAATCTGGGCCAATGCCCAAGGAGGAGAGGGCAATGTCATCAGCCACTTGCTGCGGATGAAAACACATCAGCAGCTGGATACCTGACAGCCAAAATGACAAGAATCACATGCAAAAACGCTCCCTACAACTTCTGAATGTCGGTAAACTTGTACGTGTTTTTTTCTGGGTGCTTACTGATAACAAAATTAGGTTCATGCAGGTCTTTACGTTGCAGAAACCAGTCATTAAACAATTCTCATATGTGACTGATGGACTTGGACTGATGGCTGGGAAGGTGTATCCAAAGTGAGGTGAATCAACTCAATAGGTGTGTCTCCACCATCGGAATTTCAAGTTAATTATACCGGGACTTCCCAGCATGTGCGTGTCTCCACTACTCCAGGCTGGCCGAACGGACCGTTCTCAGAAGCTTTCGGAGTACCTGAACAGGGTTATATAGTCAGAAAGGCCTGGTAGAGTAGCTGAGCCGAGCTTTGGTTAACTCATGCTGATTGGTTGTAACTCATTATGAAATGACATCAGCAGACATCGTTCAACACAACCGGCGTTAGTAAAATCAGAAGAGTTGCTTGTGAAGCAGAATGGAAACACAAGCTAATAAGCACCGACTACTTTGCTTTAAAACTGTCAGAGGTGTGGACTCGAGTCACATGACTAGGACTCTAGTCAGACTCGAGTCATTGTTTTAATGACTTGTGACTTGACTTGATAAAATCAATAAAGCCTTACGACTTTACTCGGACTTGAACACCAATGACTTGTGACTTGAATTGACTTGCATCTGTTCACTTGAAGATGACTTGAGCATATTTGATATTTTAGCACAAAAGTCACACGACATGGACAAAAATCATAAATCATTCTTGGTTCTGGGGTTGATCTTGTTCTGCTAACTGCAGCAGCACTTTGTTTATCATCAGTTTCAGTTGCTCTTTCTGCTTGTTTGAACAAATAAATGAAGCTTTAAGAAGCTTTTATTCTGGAATTCATTTATTATCATTGCCATTAAATTGAAATTGGACAGATGACTTGAATATGACTTGAAAATTCAAAGTTAAGGACTTGGACTTCCACATCATTGACTTTGGACTTGACTTGGACTTGATTGTCTTTGACTTGGACTTGACTCGAGACTTGACTGAAAATGCTTCTGACTTACTTGTGACTCGCAAAGCAGTGACTTGATCACACCTCTGAAAACTGGCATTATCAAACTCCCAACATGAAAAAATGCATCCGAATTTCCCACGATGGCGTAACCCACAGGGCTTTTTTTGTCTCGGAGCACTGTAAAAAACTATGTTTTTTCTGGTCATTAAACGCCACATTTGACATCACACCACAGCTCTCCCGATGCTCCAAATGGATTAAGTTGCTGTACTTCAACAGAATAAAACCTTTAATGGTACTGTGGATGCTTTTTGGTGCTGGTCAGTGACGTCACTCACGACTCAGTCGTGATTTGCTGAGACACAAAGCTGAGAGGACCGGGCCATCGGACCTCCTGGTCCATCCCCAACACAGAAACCCTGGCATTGAAAACAAGCCTGTTGCTATTGCTGCCATTACAGAACAGCGATGGGTTACAACAGCAGTTACGCTGGACTCAGTACTACAAGACTTCCATTGCTTTCCTGGATCTTTGACATTAGTGTGATGTCACACATATTGTACGCTGCACTTTTGCACACTATGGTTTGAGTTTTTTATAGAAGAGTATTTCCATGCGTGATAGCTGTGGCTGACTCACTGAGATTTTTTTCACAATGACCCTGACATTCAAACACAAACAAAAGGAAACGTTGTTCCTTTGAGATGAAAACCACAAAGCAAGCGTAGAAGTCTCAGTAACAACCAAAACAAGCTCTAAACAGATGTGTAAAGCTCAAGGCCTAACGAGGGAAGTGGATCAACAGCTGAGAGAAGATTGCATCTTCTGGTCCTCATCCAGAAACATAGGAAACTTTTAATTATATATATATTTTTTTCTTTTTTGCCAAATCTGATTAAAAGTACTTCACGGCCAACAAATGTAACTTTTTTTGTTTAAATAATCCTAAAACTATTATTATTAGATTGTTTTCCCTCTCTATTAAGTAATCACAATATTTTAATAAAAAGTAACTTTATAGGATCTGTAAAGCTCTAGCTCAAATGTTCCATTACAACTATTCCAAGGATTTGACAGCATAAAGGTTGGTTTATGCTTGACGCGTCCGCGATGTCCGCACGGCTCAGCGCAGAAAAGTTGCGTCATTTTGCGTCATTTTAACAACCACGCCCCTCCACTGCGTCTCCGCGCGGCCCAAGATTTCCGCAACGCGCACCTGGGAAAATTTCTAACCACGCGGACGGTCGGACGCGGAAAAACATGGCGGACCGGCACGGCAGAGGTTCGTAAATACAGACATTTGTATGATTCAGCTCTCAGAGATCACCGTGATCAACATGTAGTTAATAATTCTTGGAGAGAAATAGCTCGCACTGTCGGAAAAGACGAGAACGCTGTTAAAAATGCTGAAATACCATGTTGTAAACAGTGATTTCTACTTCTACTATGGTGTAGTGTTGGATGCATGCTGTAGAGCTCCATGCTGCCCCCTACAGTTTTGGAGAATATAGGCTCACCGCAGAGACGAGCCGCACAAACCATAAACGCTGCGAGTTGTGAAGCGCGTTCCATCCACGAGCCGCATCACCGCGCGGAAAGTGAATGCATCAAGCATGAACCAAGCTTTATTGTTTCATTGAAAAGGAATCAAGGATTCAGACATTCGCGCATCTCAGTGGGTTAGACACCAACTCAGCTCTGTGACTACCTCGTTTATCAGTTTAAAGGTGGAACCGAGTGGATCGTCTTAAACTCTCCATTCTGTTTTTTCATATTTGCAGTTTAGCCTTGAAGATTGTGAACTAATCTGAAAGTCTAAATCAGACTAACTTGGTGAAAACGATCCCTAGAGAATTCCACTCGAGTTTTCTGTTTGCTTGAGTTTAGAGAACAACACGATACTTAGGCTAAATGCCAAAAGGGATGAACGCTTTGAACTACAGAGTAGAAACGAGTGAGAGTGATCTGTCTTTAGTGTGCCGTGCCTGTGGACTGATCGAGTTGAATGAAGGGCTGCAAATAATTAGGCACAAGTTTGTCCTCACTGCGCTCTACTTCATGTGGTCCTCGAGTTTCTTCTGACAGCTAAAAGGTTCGCCGGTTCTTAGCGAGGAGAAGCACATCAGCTCAAAAAGAGTTTTAAAAAGCTGTTGTGGTTTAAGAGAGCATCGCCGTAGGAGACTAGAGTGGACCCATGTGACAGCTCACTTCAGTGTATAGAACATTTTTATCTGTACCCGGGTGGTTTTTTTTTTCTGAAGAGCTTCAGAGCTTTTAAAGTAAAAATGTTTGCAGAAAAAAACATTAAAAATGATTCATTTAAGTTCAGGCTGAACAAGAAAGAATCCACATCTGAGGTGAAAGCAGCAACTCTCTCAGAAGGAATCTCTGGTGGCTTTTAATTTTGTTAGTTCACACCAAAACGGACACTTAACAAAAATAGACGCTGTGCAGCAGGACTCTGGGTTGTCACATAATATTTAAAAAGTGTGTTTTCATAAGCGTTTGCTGAGCAGGTTGGAACAAAGTGTGTGTTAGTCACACAACATAGCTTTTCATTCCGTCACCCACAAACAACAGCTGCATGAAGACCGACGGCAGAAAACAGCCATGAGCGCATCAAACGTGATCAGATTATGGGCATAAACTGCCAGGTGAGCCGGAATCATCAGGTATCTGTGTGTGTGTGTGTGTGTGTGTGTGGGGGGGGGGGGGGGGGGGGGGGGCGAGAGGAAGAGAGGGGGTGAGAAAGAGAGAGGGAACGAGAAAGGGAGAAAGGGAGGGAGAGAGAGAGTTGGGGGAGGCAGGGAGGGAGGGAGGGAGGGAAAAAAGGGGAGAGAGGGAGAGAGAGTGGGGAGGAGAGAAAAAGAGAGAGGGAAGGAGGGAAAGAGAGAGAGGGAGAGAAAGAGAGAGACAGAAAGAGAGAGACAGAAGGAGAGAGAGAGAAGGAGGGAGGGAAAGAGAGAAAAAGAGAGAGAGAGAGAAAGAGAGAGGGAGGGAAAGAGAGAGAGAGAGAGAGAGAAAGGGAGAGATGGAGGGAGAGAAAGAGAGAATGATGGAGGGAGAGAGAGAGAAAGCGAGTGAGAGAAGAGGGAGGGAGAGCAGGGGCGTGTCCAGGGAGTGGCCTGGGGTAGCACATGCCACCCTTGGAATCTGATTAGCCACCCCAGGTGCCACCACACCAATTTACCTTTAAAAAGGCTTTTCATTGTCCACAAAAGGCTTGGGGGTAAAACAAAAAAAAGCACAACCATTGGTGCCACCCATGCACAAAGTTGTGCCTCACCTGGGCCACCCCATTTTAAAAGATCTGGACACACCACTGAGGGAGAGAGGGAGGAAGAAACAGAGAGAGAGAGAAAGAAAGAGAGTGGGAAGGAGAGAAAGAGAGAGAGAAAATGATGCAGGCCGTTTCCGAAGACAATGGTTGAATTTAATTAACTGTGTGATACAACTCCGGGGGAATTCATCCCACTCTGTGCTGTAATCCGCTTTCCCCGAGAATATTTCCAAGCGGGATTATCAGCAGCAGAGGGAGAAAAGAGCCAGCAGCCAGATGAGAACGAGGAAGTGGCCCTGCGGCAAGGCATCGCTAGATGGGTGCTGGTCTTCCTCTTAGGAATCCTCTCACGCTGCCAGAAGAAGGTACAGGAAGTTTGTCACATTTGGGGAGGCTTTGGTGTCAAATGACGGAGAATCAAACAGAAACAACACGAACGTTCGTGCTGATTCTGTTGGAAAAGCCTCGTTGTTGACTACATTTAAACATAAACGATTTTGTTAGTCAGAAGACTGACGTATGGTGTCATGCTGTGCTTCCAGAGGAAAGGACACCTTCATGCGGCAGCTGATTGCACATCAGGGTTTGAAGCTGTGTGTGCGTGCTCTTGGTGAGAATGACGAGCCTGCCAGGAAGCAGACCTGAGCAGTTATTAGGGCCAGCGTGAATCGCTGCGTAAGCCATAATTTTCAATTACAATAGCATATTAATGGCAATCAGCACACCCAGGTGGTGCTAATCTACAGAAGCATGCAAAATGGCATCTGTTCCACCGTGTGCTCTTTCACTGGTTAACACAGCCTACTGCAGCAAGCAGAGGGCTGAGGGACGAAGCCTCCTAACAGACCCACACGGCCTGGACCTTAAGTGTTCTTCACATGTGAAACTGGATCAGCAGTAAAAGAGAGGAAGGGGAAAAGAGGCAATTATAAGATACTTTTGACTTCCTTAAATGAACTGCCATCCTGACTCTGCTCCAGTAAATCTGGTCCGCTTGGAGACATTCGGCTTTGACACTTTAAAGACGTCCTGCCGTTTAATCATCCCAAAACCAGACGGGTGAGAAGCGTTTTTATGCGCATGCTATTTTCTTCGTAAATGAACAAAGTTTAATGTCCACGGACAATCTTCCTAATGAGGAGGGAGGGAAAGCTGGAAGTGGGCACTAATCCACAGGGATGGTTTTCATCCAGCCAGCAGAGACACCAAACGCCAACATTAACTCGTTTCTCGGATTGAAGCCTTGTTCTGTAAACGAATGCAACTTACTGGTAGCGTTTTAATCAGATGCAGAAAGCAAATACTATATAAGAAATATTATTTACAGTTTGAAGTGATTACTTGTGCTTCTTCTAATAATCAGAGGTTCATCTTTCAGAATCAAAAGTCTTGCTTTTCTCCAGTTTGCTGCTGATGTTTTCTGCTTTTGCAACTCAACTACGAGCTGAGCATCACATCGGTTCTGTGCTACTGTAGTATATGTACCAGTACAAGTACACGGACCAGCACCCAATCCTGGAATGAGCATCAGTGCATCCTTGTGTTTTGAATTAAAATTGAAGAGTATTAGTCAAAAGGTTTGCATTAGTCCTCTGTGATCCAGGGAAAACGATTTCAGGGTTTATTTTTTTGTTGGGCAGCTCAACTTTTTTCTTTCACCATCCAAGAGGTTTCTTCACTGATTTTTGGGTGTTTTACTGGAGAAATCTTACGGGTGAAAGGTGAAACATCTTGGAAGAATCACGAGAACAAGTGCAGTTGCATCTTTCAAAAACTCTTAAGTCGAAATATTAGAACAAAAGTGCAAAAAAAGGGGAAAAAAGATATTAGTCACTAAAAAGTTTTTTTTTTGCAAGTTTTTCATGTTTTTAAATCATTCTCTTGAGCAATTTGGTGGTTTAATCCCCAATCCAAACTTTTTTTGCTAACTGTCAAGTGGTTAGGTATCGGGTCCCATTTTTAAGGTTTTTGGTATGACCCAGCTGGATTTGAACACACAAGCATGCCGCTCTGCGCTGTATAACATACGGAAGATCAGACCATACCTAGCACAACATGCCTCCCAGCTCCTGGTGCAATCTACTGTCGTCTCCCGCCTCGATTACTGCAACGCCCTTCTAACTGGTCTTCCAGGCTGTACTGTGAGACCTCTTCAAACGGTCCAGAACGCAGCGGCGCGTCTGGTCTTCAATCAGCCAAAAAGAGCACGCGTCACCCCTCTGTTCATTGAGCTCCACTGGCTACTGCTAGCAGCATGCATCAAATTCAAATTGCTAACACTAGCATACAAAGTCCGAGATGGTACGGCTCCCATCTACCTGAATCCTCTTGCAAAGTCTTACGTCTCGGCCCGGCCGCTCCGGTCATCACAGGATTGTCGGCTAGCAGTGCCTACACCACGCTCAGGACAATCCAGACTCTTCTCATGCATCGTTCCACAAATGTGGAATGACCTTCCAAGCACTACCAGAACAGGAGCTTCCTTTTCTATTTTCAAGAAACTCCTGAAGACCCTGCTCTTCAGAGAGCATCTTCTTAACTAGCACCATCCCTGCACCCATTCCCCTCTCTACTGTCCACTCCTTTGTTCCCTCCTCTCCATTATTGATGTCAAGTTGTTGTTGCTATTGTTGTTGTTGTTAGCCTCAAGGGCAACATGCCGATTATCACTTGTAAGTCGCTTTGGACAAAAGCGTCTGCTAAATACATAAATATAAACGTAAACAGGCTCCCAGTCTCAGGGTGAACACCACTAGGCGAGCAAGCTTGGTTTTCTGAATCACGAGAGCTCAGATACAAATAAGGATTCAGATTGGATGCAGACAAGGGTGTTAATGGACAGCGAGGAGAAGAGTTTAACTGCAGAGCAGGGTCCAGCCAGCCGCGGGGCGTTTCTGCTTGGGCTACAGAAACACCTTAATGGGGGTTACTGTAGCTTTTCACTAACCAGGCAGAATGGGCATCAAAATACGTTATTTTCCCTGCTACATTTGTCAAAATAAAAGCCTACAATTGATCGTGTCGCACCGCCACGGCAAAATAAAAGCCACCACACCTATAGAATACATTTTGTTGATTTTTTTAAGATATCTTAATAACGCCAACGTGTTATTTCCGTTTCGGACCGATATTCCGGGTTACTGTTAGCCGCAACCCACTCCTTACCTCCAGGAAAAATAACGTTTACAACCGGCATTCAAATTATCTTGTTTTCTCTTTCTAAACAACCGAACCGGAACTCTCCACACAACCAGCCAAGAACATCCCGTTCAACATAAATGTCCAACCATAACAAATGCCAACCCGTCACATTATTGTAAAACAACTTAAAGCGTGAAAAATGTTGCCTATATTTGCACACTTATACTAACCATAGTCGTAGTTTGAAATGAATTTAAATATCATGCAACGTTTAAAATTTACTTTATTTTGAAAAGCCACTGGCTTCTGCCTGTCTAACTGAGGTGTTTCTTGTGCGCTTCTCAAGAGAGACAGTTCGACGTAGAGGAAAAAAGTTTGTGTCCCGCCTTATTGACAGTCTCCCGTTTCGAGTTCAATATTTGTATAAACTGTGGATAAAGCAGGAGGCGGGACTTAAACGCAGGTTTGGGTTCTGAGAGCGCGGAGCTCAGTAGCACAAAATGAAAGGGCAGGGTGAGCGCAGATGATCAATAACTGTTTAAAAAAGATGGAGAACAGATAGATGAGCGGAGAAAATGTCTTATTTCGAAATATCGGAGGTGAAGAAACATTTCAGGAGGGAATAAGAAGACGGGGCGTTCCCGTTTACAAACAAAAACGCCCCTTTTAGCGGCTAAAGAGTTCCTTTAGTGATAGTAAAGGTTGGTTCATGCTTGACGCGTCCGCGAGGTCCGCACGGCTCCGCGCGGAAAAGTTGCGTCATTTTAACAACCACGCCCCTCCACCGCGCCTCCGCACGGCCCAGAATTTCCGCAACGCGCACCTAGGAAAATTTGTAACTATGCGGACGGTCGGACGTGGAAAAACATGGCGGACCGGCAAGAACTAGTACGGCAGAGGTTCATAAATACAGACATTTGTATGATTCAGCTCTCAGAGATCACCGTGATCAACATGTTGTTAATAATTCTTGGAGAGAAATAGCTCGCACTGTCGGAAAAGACGAGAACGCTGTTAAAAATGCTGAAATACCGTGTTGTAAACAGTAATTTCTACTTCTACTATGGTGTAGTGTTGGATGCATGCCGTAGAGCTCCATGCTGCCCCCTACAGTTTGGGAGAATATTGGCTCACCGCAGAGACGAGCCGCACAAACCATAAACACTGAGAGTTGTGAAGCGCGTTCCATCCGCGAGCCGCATCACCGCGCGGAAAGTGAATGCGTCAAGCATAAACCAAGCTTAATAATACAATGTAGGATGGTTACATGTATCTTTGAGATCGAGTCACAACTAGTTTAATTAAAGTTCATTTTAGCTTTCACTTTTTAAATTGGTACCTACCTGGGATAAATGACGTAACAGACCTTAACATTTAGCAGCACGGTTGTCAAAAACTGGAAAGTGAGAAAAGGTAAATTCCACACAGGAAGCTGCCAACATGGCTGCTCACACAAGTGCCTCACAGCAAAAACATCCCACGACCTCGTCATACCAGATAAACATTTGGGCTTGTTCCTGGACCAGCGGACCAGGTGGGACAATGTTTCAACAGGAAGGTGGAGCAAATAAAACCAGAGCTGTGATGTTTGTCTGCATCCCAGGCTGCAGTTTTCTATTAACAGGTTTAAACTCTGGGATGAAGGCTGGAGTCGGTGGGAACCCGCTGCAGACTGAACCAACACCAAGGCTGTAAACACACCAGGAGGTCAATTATTACCTACTTAATGCAAACATCAAACTGTTAAAGAGAGGTTGTTCTGCTGGTGACTTTGTGAGTTGCGTGGATATCAGATGACTTGTTCTAGATAATTTAATAATTTTCTTTTTGTTGTGGCAACACTTGTGAAAATGAAAATAAGTACCAACACATTACTGCAACGACACGTACATGACTGAGATCAGTGTCTGCTTTGGAAGAGAAAGGCGTATTTCCTACATCGCATCACAGTACAGGGGAGCAATCACTTATACAGATTTCAGAAAAAAAATAGGGCCGGGACTTTAACGCGTTAATTACGATTAATTAATTAATTAGAAAAAAAAACGCGTAAAAAAAAATTAACGCATTTAATCGCAGCTTGCACGGCGGAACCTTTGTCATTTGTCACCAGATCATATTTGTGCCTGCTCTACTGTCATTTTGAAAGATTATTATTTATGTGTATTTACTACATTATGAGTAGAAATGCTAATAAAAACTCCCAGTTATACAAACAAGTGAAACTGGAAAAATTAGAATCTGGTGCAAAGTCCAATTTATTTCGGTCATTCAACTAGACAGAGAGACTATTTAAAGGCTCAGGAACACCTTGCAGGTGTTTTCTATTTGTAATTATAAATTTTAGTTGATTTGGGTTTTGTTTCATATCACACAGTGACATTTGAATAATTAAAATGCATTTTTTATTAAAAGCTTTAGTTTACAGTAATAACCATGTCTAATGTTTGATTCTCTGTCTCATAATTTTAATTAAAAGTTTTACTTTGAGAGCACATTTCCCTGAACGATTAAAATGCGATTCATTTAAATTAATTAATTACAATGCCTGTAATTAATTAGATTAAAATTTGTAATCAAGTCCCAGCCCTAGAAAAAAAATCATACATGGTTCATGAAAGGGGAAACACTCTGGATTGTAGCTTTTAGGAAAAATTCAATAATCTGATTTTCGACTCACACTGTGAGGCTGTGAATGCAGCTTTCCATTATTCAACATCCGAGTGGACTGAAGACGCCGAGCTGGCCTTATTGTGAGGATGACTTGTGTCAGCATGAAATGCAGCTTTTTTCAGAAACACATTAGTTATTTGTACAAATAAATGCGGTAACTTTTTCATAATTGAATGATTCTGTCACAAATCTGTTTGTTGAGGTTAGGATCTGAGCAGGCACAGGGTGGCAGGTTCAAAATGAACTGTTTAATAGAATAATGACAGGTAGGATGAAAGCATGAGAAGATAAGACAAGGAGCTGACAAGGACAAGCATAAACAGAGGGTTTACACACACAAGGATAATCAGGGAACAGGTGTTCCACACCTTTAACAAACAGTGTTGTTATCATTGTGTGGCTAAATGTACCTATAGCAGCAGCAGCATTGTTCTCATTAAAGCGCTATTTGTCTGAGGCCAAGTCACGTGGAGCTCTGCGTAATGGCTCCGATTAATGATATTGGTGCGTTGTTGTTAAAATGATAAAATGCATTTTCAAGGTTTTGGATTAATGAGAGTGTATTTGCGAAAGAGGGAAGACGGTAAATGTATTCTGCAAGGATGAATGTTGAAACGTCAGCGAATATGGGACGCAGGTTGCTGTAGGGGTCCTTTGAATGACAATAATAAAGGAAAGAAGACAGAGAGGGGGAGTTAGCGAGGTGTGCAGAACATTTTGCATTTTCGGAACTAAATCTGTGTGTGTGTGTGTGTGTGTGTGTGTGTGTGTGTGTGTGTGTGTGTGTGTGTGTGTGTGTGTGTGTGTGTGTACGTGCCTATGAACACTCCACACATTCAATCAAGTCTCCATCATCCTTCAGCTGGCGTTTTGGCTGCTCGGTATGCCGTCCGCCTTCATAAAAACATCAAACGCGGTTCACACAAAGCAAGAGCATCGGTGTGACGCAAAGCCGTCTGGGGGAACAGGAGACACACGTGGACGCGGATGAAAAGGAAAAAAAGAGGGAAAAATCAAAACACAGACATCAGATGAGACTGTGTGTGTAATTGAGATCAGGTAGTTTTCAATCAGCGACCAGGGACATTAAAGCCCTGAGTAGTTGTGGTGTCAGATTACTGTCAGAGAGGTTTAAAACGTTTCATTAGTCGGCCACACTCAGGTCTCTGACTTGTTTGGTGGAGGTAAAAGATGGAATGCAATCAGCAGGAAGAGAAGCATCAATCTTCCCAGGACCTTCTGGGGATTGGAGTCCCAGTGACTGTCGCAGCACATGCACCAAGCAGCTTGTTTTATCAAGAGGTATAGGCACAGTGACATGGATTTATTCAGTCTGCTGGGGATATGCAACACAGCTGGAGTTCAGCTCTCCTTCAGCAACAATGTCGAAAAATAGAAACAGTATCTGCTTTGACTTAGGCAACTTAAGCTTCTAATCATTTTCAGCACAAGTATTTTTGGGAGTGCCTGTTGAATCGGAAAAGGGTAGAATGTCCTCTTCAGGTCAGGGACAGGGTCCTGACACGAGCGTAAGTATCTCAGGGTCTTGTTCACTAGCGAGGGAAAGAGGGAGCACAAGATGGATAGGTGGATTGGTGCTGTGTCTGCAGTGATGCGGGCGTTGTACCGGTCCGTCGTGGCGAAAGGAGAGCTGTGCCAGAAGAAGAAGCTTTTGATTTACCGGGCGATTTATGTACCTACACTCAACTATGGTCACGAGCTTTGGTTAGTAACCAAATGCATGAGATTGCAGATATAAGTGGCCAAAATACGTTTTCTCTGCAGGGTGTCCCACAGAGATAGGAAAAGAAGCTCATCCAGGAGATGCTCGGAGTAGATCCGCTACTCCTCCACATCGAGGTGGCTCGGATGCTTCCTGGATGCCTCCTCGGTGAGGTTTTCCAGGCACATCCATTCAAGAGGAGACCCAAAGGAAGGCCCAGGACACACTGGAGGGATTATGTTTCTTGGCTGGCCAGGGAACACCTTAGGATTCCCCAAGAGGAGCTGGCCCAAGTGGCTGTGGAGAGGGAAGTCTGGGCCTCTCTGCTTAGGCCGGTGCCCCCCGCGACCCGAGTCCGAAGATGCGGAAGAGAATGGATGGATGGATGTTGGTTTAAACAAGAAGCTCCAGCTGCATCATTAGCAATAAAAATAAGCAACTAAATAATAAAAATAATAACACACGGACATAGGTGAGGCTGCTGTACACAGACACCACTGGTGTCTTGCCCAAGGACACAAAAACTGAAACCTGCAACTGACTGATTGCATGCATGTTCCTCACCCCTGAGCCATCGTCGCCTCCTAAACCCAGGGACCAAGAAAGAAGTGTTTGCACATCACTCAGAGTTCTCCTGCTGGTGCGTTTGTGGAACTGAGCAAACATGTAAGACTGAGAGGAGTGGGGTCAGGGTTAGAAGTTACAGGACTTCATCGTTTATGGAGTTTACTCTAAACAATGCAGTGATGTTAAAGCCTTATTTAGGATGGTGACAAAATGCATTTGGGTCAAAATGTTCATGAGAATTCTCATTTTCCGCACTTTCAGATCACAAGAATTTTAAAATGTTCAGTAAATGTACTCAACAGATGTATGCCAAACACGTGACACATTCTTTCTGTGTGTTTGGAAACTGTTTGGAACTTTTCTTTAAAGGTTTGGAACAATTTCCATGAACCAGGACTGTTTTCCATGCTTTAACCCAGTGTGTGTTTCCCCCATAGGAACAAGGGCTTAAACAGTTTTTAAAGGTAGAAATTAACTTCAGAAATAATAAGGGTAAGGCAGTAGAAATGTCCTGGGACAGTTGGTTATCCCAGTATTCCCAAATGGGAAAACGATGCGTGCTGTCTTCCTCAATGGCTTACAGTAGCTTACCTAACCGCGCCTGTAGAGACCTTGGTGGAAGCATCAGATAAATAAATGATTTTAATATACACAAAAGTATTGTATGCACTAATTCAGTGTTTAGAATCAAACTCCAACTCGATGTCACCAGTCCTGGCCTCGTCCAACTCTGGCTTCAGCACAACCATTGTCAACATCTTGAGTAAAGGAAAGTGTGTCAGGGGCGTGTCCAGGGAGTGGCCTGGGGTAGCACACGCCACCCTTGGAATCCGATTGGCCACCCCAGGTGCCACCACACTAATTTACCTTTAAATAGGCTTTTCATTGTCCACAAAAGGCTTGGGGGTAAAACAAAAAAAGCATAACCATTGGTGCCACCCATGCACAAAGTTGTGCCTAACCTGCGCCACCCCATTTTAAAAGATCTGGACACACCACTGAAGTGTGTTTAGTGTCACCTCGAACAGGAATGACCTCCTTCAGCTTGCAAAATAGATGCGAACGAACCAGAAGCAATGGATGATGTAACGTCAACACTAAAACGGCTGGTGTTGGTCCAATCCTGGTTAATCGGCCCACTGCACGAAGGAAGCTTGTGTTCTAACTTTCTCAGCCAAATATTCCCTTCCCTTCAGGTGTCCTCAAGAGCACTGGGCTTGACCCGTTTCCCCAGGAGGGAAGCTTTGACAGCGTGTCAATGTTCCGCTCCAGACCGGTGTTCCACAACAAGCGTCACAGCACATCACTAAGATCCAAAGCTGCTTTCTGCATGACAATTTAGTTCTAAGAGGAAGGTACGCTAAGGTACATTGTGCTGTGGGGTAGCGCTATATGTTTTATTGTTTTACTCTTTTGTTGTACAGCACCTGGGTGGCATGCTCATGACTGTAAGGTGCTTTATAAATAAAGGCTGAGTTGAGTTGAGGTTACCTTCTGTAGAAAAACATCTACTTTTTGTCTCTTTACACTCAGAACACAACTGAACCACATTGACTTTTGTCTGTACAGCAAACAAATGAATGAAAACATTACTGTTGGGATTCATTGATTAAAACGTTAAATGGTTTGGCCCCTTTTTACTCGGTGTCACTGCTTCAACCGTACACCCCTGCACGGTCACTCCGCTCGGAGAACCTCACGCTCCTCTCGGACCCAAGAACGCGCCTAAAGACACGTGGTGATAGGGCCTTTGCTGTGGTCGGTCCTAAGCTTTGGAACGAGCTTCCTCTCAGCGTAAGGGCCTCCACCTCTGTTGCGGTTTTTAAGGCAAGGCTAAAAATCTACTTTTATGATCTGTCTTTTAATCTTTCTAACTAGTTTTATTGTTTTACTTATAGCAATCTGTGTACTCACTGTATTTTTATCTGTATCTTGTGATACAATGTTTTTATTTTCTGGACTTAATGTTTTTACTTGATCAGTGTAGCACCTTGGCGGCATCGTTTTGCCTGTAAGGCGCGATTTACAAATAAAGTTGAGTTGAGTTGAGATCGTCTCAGGGGTGAGGTTCAAAGTAAAAGAGGAATGACTCTAGATAAAACTACTATTGTAGAAGCAAAAGAAAGAAAGGATACAATCTTTTCTATAGCGCCTCTCAAGATAAAAATCACGAGGCGCTTCACAAAACCAAAAATATTTTAGAAAATGATTTAAAACATTTAAAAAAGCAAAACTAGACAATTGTGATTAAAAATGCAAAGAAAGAGAGAGAGAGAGGGGGGGGGGGGGATCAGTGGATCCTGGGGAAGGCGGAATGGGTGGGGAGAGCAGAATAAGGAAAAAGTATTGAAAAAGTGGTACATGCTCAACTCTCACATTATTTACTGGAACATTCACTACTCGACCATTTTCAGTCTGCTTTTAGGCCAAATCATAGCACCGAGTCTGCACATATCCGTGTGTTAAATGACATTCTGACAGAAACTGATGCTGGTTCCTTTGTTCTGTTACTACTGCTAGACCTATCAGCGGCATTCGATACAGTTGACCATAACATTCTGTTAACTAGGCTGAAATCTTTTGTTGGAGTCACAGGGACTGCGCTAAATTGGTTTCACTCCTATCTGTCTGACAGGAGCTTCAGCATCCACATAGGCGATTGCTCTTCTCCTTTTGTCCCACTCCCCTGGGGAGTTCCCCAGGGCTCTATTCTAGGTCCACTCCTCTTTTCTATTTATATTTTGCCACTGGGAAACATCATTGCTAAACACGGCCTACATTATCACATATACGCCGATGACTGTCAAATTTATATGGCTTTAAATCAACTAAGTTCCATTACCCAGCTCTCAGAATGTCTCTCAGAAATTAAAACCTGGCTAGCTTCCAATTTCCCGAAGTTCAATGACAATAAGACTGAGGCCATTCTTTTCAAACCAAAACATAATCTGCATACTTCTGCTGCCTTTGATCTCTCCCCCCTAAACCTTAATTCATGAGTGACCATGAGTGGACATGTAAATACCACAGTTCGATCCTGCTTCTTCCAGCTTCGTCGCCTTGCCCGACTAAAGCCCATTCTTAAGAGGCCACACTTAGAATCAGTGATTCATGCATTTATCACTTCCAGACTCGATTTTTCCAACTCGGTTCTAATTGGTGTAAATGCATCTGTCCTAAATCGTCTGCAGAACGTCCAGAATGCTGCAGCCAGATTTTTTTCCAATGCAAATAAACGCTGTCACATCACTCCCATTCTGGCTGATCTACACTGGATTCCTGTGCAATTTCAAATTCAACACAAAGTTTTAACTTTTACCTACAAAGCTACCCCCCCCCCCCCCCCCCCCCCCCCCCCCCCGGTCACTAAGGCCTGCTGATCATCTATTGCTCATAGTCCCTAAAATGAAGTATAAAGCTCCTGGGGAGCGTGCGTTCGCCTTTGCTGCTCCCAGACTTTGGAACGCACTCCCTCTGGTGGTACGTCGGGCTTCTTCACCGGCACAGTTTAAATCCAGCCTGAAGACACATTTTTTTTATTCAGCTTTTGGTCAATGATTGGTCTTTTATGCTGTGACTCTTCTGTTTTACTGACTTCTGTATTTATTGACTTCTCTTTTATTGGCTGTTTTATACATTTGTATTGTTTTTAGGTGTTTCTATTTTATGACAGCTTTTATCTGTGTTTAATGTGTATGTATGTGTATTTTCAATGGCTTCTAGGTTTAACTCTGTGCTGTGCTTTGGTCAGCTGACATGCTGTTTTTAAATGCGCTATATAAATAAAATTGGATTGGATTGGATTGGAAGGAGAGGGTGGTGATGAGGTAACTTTTACAGCTCATCTTACCTGTTATCACCAACATTGGGACAATGATGGTCGAGTTCCAACATGGAAAAGAACAAACCAAACATTTTGTTAGTTATATGGTTTACCATTATGTATTTGTGTGATCTATTAGATTATAAATGGGCATTTTATTATAAAAAATCTATTTACAATCATCACTGGACCAGACGGCGCAAATGGCTTTGAAACATTTATCTGTAGGATGAAGAGCTTAAAGAACTCCCCGACGACCTGAAACATAAATACTGAATCAAACCGTAAAAATTACAAAACCCGTTTTCAACAAAAGTCCACATCTAATGCTTCCAACATACATCGAATGTTACGATGAAACATTTGACTTGATTTCAGCCTTGTATGGAGAAACCAAGCAGAACACTTTAAAGGTGCAAACTGTAAGAATGAATGTGGTTAAATTTGGGTACTGCAGTCCATTTTTCTAAGCGAACAGAGTCTCTCTCACTGGGGATCCGTGTGTTTCATGGCTGTTGCCAGCTGCAGATCAGCTTCAAAGGAGTAAAACTGACCACCCCCAGACGGCTGAGAGGGAAATCTGTTTCAACGCAACCTTCCTTCCAACATGCGTAAGACACTAGACTGAGATGTGATTATTTCACTGTATAATGAATAGATATTGGACCTTTAATTACATATTAGTCTATTTTATACTTAAAAACCACTAACTATAAACTTGTATCCATCCAGAACCAATTACTATAGCGTTAGTTTATCCATTGAAAATATTTCCAACTAATTCTCAATAAATGGACAGGATTGTTTGTTTTTTTTTTTTTTTTTTTTTGAAGGAACGCTAGAGAGCTACACCATCTTTTCTAGAGAATTAAATGAAAAGGTGGTGGAACGGGCAGACATGCCAGCATTGAAATAGGACTGGATGTATACGGGTGCATGTAGATGAGTGTGTGACTGTTGTAGAAATCATTTTATTGTTCTTTGCTTATTTATTGTTTGTTTTATTGTTGTCTGCTTTGTGTGTGTGTGTGTGTGTGTGTGTGTGTATACGCTTGTAGTTAGAGGGACTACAAATGGAAACTAGCTGCAGTACCTCTCTGACTCATGGTTCAAATGTCTCAGTGTCTAAATGTGAGTGTTATAATTTCTTACAGCTATTTATCACTGTATGGTATTAGTATTAGATCACATCACTCAGGCTTAATTCAAACAGTTGAATCTAAAAGCCTGTCCTTCTCTAAGGGTCTCTGTGGAGCGTCTTTGTGGTGCGGACAGCTCGGAACAATCAGTCACTGGGCTGACAGCTGCTCTTTGTCATCACACATAGTGAGACTGATGCAAAAGGGAGACGTTGTCCAGCAGGCATTCTCTGCACACGCCTAGCAGGGCCCACAGTCCCTCGTCCATCTGCTGGCTGTCCCTCACTCTCATTAATTCTGCCCATCCCCTGGTGGCTGCTCGTCCTCTCAATTTGATTAAGCTGAGATGAACCACCAGGAACAAACACAAGTCCCTCACTGTAGGCTGGTAAAGGAGAGAAGAAGCTGCTGTCAGATCTTTAATATCACTGCGTGTGAAGAGCCGTGTGGCTCTGCAGGCCAAAACAAGGCATCTACTAATAGATCCACAAAGCTTCCTTGCTTCCTCTCAGAGAGATGAGGCTTAGTGACGAACATGGCTCAGGGCAGCCGTTCAGATTTGGATCAAATTCAGCAGCTGAGATGAAGGCGTTTAAAATTGATGTCATACCTATTTCAGCTCAAAAATCCAGAGTGAGGCACATCTGTCTCCCCATCTGTTTGCACGGCATGACTACTACGTGGTAAGTTAGGAAGAGAATGCAACGTCTTTGATGATGCCGGTTCCACTGAGCGCAACTAATCTCCTGTTGTCTCTGAGAAAGACTCGTGACAAAGCCGTGATGCGTGACGCACACTTAAGCACACTGATGCCAGTCAAGAGGAAGTGTTTAATATTAACTAAGACGGGAGGCAAGAAGAGACAAACATGCTGTAAAGGATGAATTAGACTGCCGCCCGACGCACGGAGACATGGAGGGAGTGAAGTTCCAGGTGTTACTGCAGTCGCTCGCTCTAATGTTCTCTGGAACAAACGCTGGACAGGCACAAGAAGAAGAGTTGTGTGGTTTCAGATTACAGAAAAACAAAGTTTTAGTGATCCGTTTGGACTTAAAAAGTTTGTGTAAACCCCACCCCACACACACACACACACACACACACACACACACACGCTGGTTCGTTGTTAAGCTGCTGATTTCTCTAGAAGCCTTGCTGAGCTTCAAAAATGGTCTTTTGAGATGCACACTTAAAAATATTGACACACGACAAACCAGAATGAGCCCGGGCATGGTGTCTGCTTTTGGACTGTGCCTCATTGCCTCCGTTCAGCGCTGTATCTGCACTTCTCTGTGTGTCGGCACTCAGCTCATTAACTTAACATCAAATGAGACACTAAAATGTAAATGCATCCACGTTCTCGTTGTCAGTAAACAACCGAAAGAATGTGCTCCACCTCAGGTAGGCTTTTTCACTTATCGAACTAACAAACCAAAGATAATAACCTGAGTCTGAGAGGATTTAACAAGCAGACTGTTTTAGATGCCAAACCAGCAGCAGAAAGCAATGAGATGCAATCGTTCTAATTTGTATTCCCATTTTATTTCAGGCTCGAAACAATCACAAAACAATGAAATTGACTGAAGAGAATCGGTGACCCTTTAAAGGTGTGGTTCACTTGTTTGACCCTCTAATGACCATAATTATAACAGGGCCGCCTGGTATTTTTTTAATCTTATGGCTGTAAAATTGTAATAAAAAGTGCAAAGTGTGTGTAACTCTTCTCCTTTTTTTCAGAACAACCTCAGCTTTCAGTGTATGGTTTGTATTTAGAATTTATTTCTATTAAAGCCTTTAAACAAATCAGCTTAAAAGTGAAAAAAGCAAAAAACAGATTTGAATTTTTTACATTTATTACTGAACAGGAACTTCTAAATGACTTAGGCAAACAATTTAGAATGAACAATTTAAACTTTGAACTGTAATGCATGTATTCTTAAAAAAGTTAGAACCTTGGTATGTTTTTTAGCAGTTTTTAAACCATTTATTTTTGTAAACTTTCAGACGTTTTTATTTATTTTAGCAAATAGTTGAGGGTTGTTCAAATAAAAAAATAAAAAAAAAGGACTGAACAAACATTCATACCCTGGTTCACAGGAGATCTGTCCTTCTTGTCACTTTCTTCATATATAAGCCTACTGGGACACCTAATGGATCGTGTTGATTTTTTTTAGGCATTTCCATAATTTAATGACGGCTTTTTATGCTAATTAGCTTTCCCGTTCCGTTATCCGCTTTCACAATGCTGCGCTGCGCTCCGCTGTGCTCTGTTTCAATCAGGCTGCAGAGGCAGTTTTACCATTAGGCATAGGTAGGCGGCCGCCTGGGGCCCCCGTGTGTTGGGGGGCCCCCTAGCCCTGACCGCCAGCACCCCTCTGTTAATGCCACTATATTCTTATTAGCAACCTGTGGCGGGATTGGACATGCACACTTCTCATTACCATAATTCCTGAACCGTTCAAGATATTATTAAAATTCCAAAAGTGCTGAAAAGATTAAAAATGGGTCTTTTCGTGCACACACAATACATTACGGTAGCCACCGGGATTCCCTGTCTTGAGTGCAACGAATCACAACACAGATTCAGAGACGTGCTGAGTTTGTCATCCAAAATGCTCCGTTTTATAACTTTTGAATGGCTGATCAGACTCAAAAAATTCCAACGGTTCCTAAAAGTACATAAAAGCAGCTGTCCAACGATCTATAGCATGAAGCAACCGTCTATTTTCTATCAGAAGCTAATGCAGGAGATAGTTGTAGGAGACTATTTTCATGTCCAGCCTGAATGAAAAGCTCAGAGTGACACATTATATGCAGAATCAAATGTTTTTCAGTGAACTACGCCTTTAAAAAATATTTATAAGAATTTATTTTGTGTGAGTGCGTGTGTGTGTGCACACGTGTGTGTGTGTGTGTGTGTGTGTGCGTGTGTGTACAGTCTACTTTTGTAAATATGGGCTTTTGCAGAAACTCTTCTCTGCTTTTATAGCAGCAATATCTGGTTTGGATTTCTTCAAGTCACTAATTAATTAGTGATGTGTCAGTCGCGAATGAACCGGCTCTAAGAGCCGGCTCTTTGAAGTGAACGATGGGAGCCGGCTCGTCATTGGGAGCCGCCCCCCCCCCCCCCCCCCCCGCTTTGGTGAAAGCTACAGGCGATTGGTCAACATGCGTAACTGCGTGTCCAGACTGTCCGCACACAGAGCAGTGGGGGCGGGGAAGAGGGAGGATCAGACTCAGACAAACAGCAAAGCACATGCGGGTGGAGGGAGACGAGAGGGAATGAGGAGGAGGAAAAAGGCGAGCAAGAGGGAGGAGAGTGTGACGAAGACGGAGCGATTGGAGTGCGACCCGTACCCACGGAATGTGCCGCCCGTGCGGTGACCTCACAGGCTGGGACGTTACTCGAGGTGAACCGTAAGCTGGACAATGTCCTCGCGGCGTTGCCTGTGTTAGTGCGCAAGATGGATGTCATCTCGGAGAGGGTCGCCGGACGGTGTGGGGATGTTTAGAACATATAATTGGCTTCACTGGTGGACACAAATGATCACTTAATATCCTAATCTGACGCCAAGGCAGCCTCCAAAGCTGCCATCAACAAACCCCCACGGAAGGAGGAATGTAGACAGATGCTGTGACACCCCCCCCCCCCCCCCCCCCCCCGCGCCTCCCTATCGGAGTCTGATGTTGTAACTGTGATGTTCGTGCTTCTATGTTGAGGAGTGTTTTGTATAGTAGAGCTACTCCCTGCTGGGACTATATCTGGTATGCCTTTTTACCTTACCCCATTTATCCTCATGTAACACCCTTTTCATCTAATGATGACGTTCTGGCTGCGCTCGTGGACTGCCTGTACCTGTTTTGTCTACATGTGTGTGTGTGTGTGTGTGTGACCTTGCTCAGGTTGTGTTTGCGGAGTCAAGTTCCTATGCTCTGGGTCGCTGGAGCGCTGGCAATAAAGCTTATTCTGATTCTGATTCTGTGGAAGTTAACTTGCTGAACTTATTCACCCTGGACAGGAAATAATTGCACATAAGAAACATAAAAAGGAATAAATAAAAAAAGTTCCAAAACAATAATTTGTGTTCAAACGCTCACTTTGCACTTTAATTGCAGCTGTTATGCATATACCCGAGGAGTGGAGCCACACAACATGAGTTCATAAAGCTGGCGCCATCTGCTGGATAGGTAGCGCAATATCGGCCACATCGGCCATCTTTTTGGCCGATGGCCGATACTGTTAATGACCCCATTATTGGCCGATAATATCAGCCGGCCGATATATCGGTCGGGCCTTACTTATAACCACGGTATTCCTACTCTGACATCACTTTGAGTTAGGGTTGCACCGATACGATACTGGTATTGGTATCGGTGCAGATACAGGTACTGATACCAGTATCAGTATCGGTAAAAGTTAACAGATACCAGTAAATGATACAAATGCAGTTGCTTGAAAGTGATTTCCCTGTAACTTGTCATTTCTGTTCACCTAATAGTTTAGTTTTGTGATCACTTATATTACTTTTAATCTACCTCACAGTCTTTTCCTATTGAAAACAGAAGAAAATAAAACCTGTACTCCAATTCATTGCATTTTTGTGTGTGGTAGAAGTATCTGTATCGGTAATCGGTATCGGCGAGTACTCAGATCCAAGTATCGGTATCGTATCGGTTTGGAAAAAAGTGGTATCGTTGCATCCCTACTTTGAGTGTTACCCTTTGAGTGATTTCATCTTATTGTGTGCCCAACGTGTGGTCATTGTATTAACAAAACCTCAAAGGTTTAAGAAGCCAACGTTTATGTTATGTAATAACTGTAGAATGGTCTCAAATGCGTCGTTAGCTTCTACCCCGACGGGCCGGAGCTGTTCTGGCAGCAAATGGTTTATGGCTGATTTGTGTAGAAGCCTTAGACGTAATAAAGCATGTTATGGATGCAAATCCAAGCCCACAAACTATTAGTGATACTGCCTGTCATTGTGTTATGAGCTATTTACAAACAACAACAGATAATTGGCCACGTTCCTTATGGAGTGTTCAGATAACAGCCAAAGGCATTATGGGATTCAAAAGATTCCAATCCAGCTATTGAGGCATTCTTCTAAAGGAACAAATCATTGTCCTGACATGTGTTGTTGCTGTGGGAAATGACGTCTCGCTGACAACGGCGGCTGTCACTGTGACAGATTTCCCAGATGCAATCGGACCTGGCTGTAATTCATTACAGCGCGGCTGCACCCATCCTTGATCGGCCTCATCAAGCTGTCCTCGTCAGCGGGGACCTGAGGATGTGAAGCATGTTTGCTCCCAGGCCTCTGCAGGCTCACATAAATCCTAAAGCGGTTGAAACAAGAGAAAGGCATGCGAGACTCAGAAGCGGGATGGTGTCGGGTGCACCGCATTCTCCGTGCCTCCACACATTCCAAGGAGTGAAAAGCAAATGTAAACCCCCCACCGGAGACGAGAAAGAAAATCCGACCGAGTGTTTTGTGACTCAGCTGCATGTGCGGCTTGTTGTCTTTGTGTTGGGACCGGTGTTGACTGGAAGTGCAGCGTTTGTTTAACAAGGTGAAGAATGACTTCTGACAACAGTTCCTGCAAACACGTTTTAATAAACACAATCTTGGTGGATTAGGGAGAACGCGCCGGCACTGCCTTAAGGCCCTAACATAAATCACACACCAGCGTGTGACTTCACTTCCTTGCTAGCTGTACGTTTCACTCTTGTTGGCAAAATATCGACTAAACCTCTGGACTGGCTTTTAATGAAACTGAAAGTCTTCATGCAGTCAAGCTAGTTGAAGATGGTGTCCACAGCTAACCGCTCTAGTAAACAAAACCAGCTGCCGTTCAAGTCAGCTTCATGAAGGCTGAACCGACAGTAGAAACTTGGTGTTGTAGATGTTCTCCAAAATAATGTTTTTAGAACAAAAACCCAATTCTTTCCTTTTTAAGCCTCTAGAACAGGGGTGTCAAACTCATTTGAGCTCAGGGGCCACAATGAGGGAAATCTAGTCCCAAGTGGGCCAGACCGGTAAAAAAAAAATATATAAAAAACTTCAGATTGTTTTCTTTGTATTAATACAATCAATATAAAACAAGGCTGGAGCCTGAGGACAGTGTAGTACAAGTACAACACCTGAAGTGTACTTGAAAATTTGAAAAAAATAAAAATCAATACATAATAAAAAATTCCTTAGTGATTCAAAGAGCTTACAGATCACATGGCTAGATCAGTTTCATGCAGCACTTAAAGTATATTTGACTCATTTTACTTTACATCTTTTAGCTTTCACCAGCACATCAACATCAGAAGTCACATCCTGAGTGGCGGCCATCTTCAGGAAGTGATTCAAGTTCTTGTGTGAGCCTTGAGCGCAGCTTTGTTTTATTTATACTCATTACAGAGAAAACTTGCTCACAAAGATACGTTTATTTTCACTCTACACTGTAAAGTATGAAAATAAAGTTTTCACAACCATCTCGCGGGCCGGATTTAACCCGCTTGCGGACCGCATCCGGCCCGCGGGCCGCATATTTGACACCCCTGCTCTAGAAAAAAAGATAGCTAGAAAGCTGCTGAACGACCGTGGAGCTGGGGTAGCTGACAGCAGGCAGAGCGATGGCAGATTCATCATGTTTATTAAACACACACCGGAACATAACACACAAGCCCAAAAGAACAGCCACACCCACGCCACGTAAAGTGTCACTTTTCTGATTAGAAATAAAAATACACCCAACATTGTTTTCTAGGTGTGTTCTGCTGCTGACTGACATGGTTCTCACAACAGCCACCCATCGGACGTCTGTGGAGTGTCGTACCATAGAGCTCAATGTGGTGGCTCATGTTCATGTACACCATCGTTTTAGCTGTTGGAGAGCTTTCCACTGCACTGGCCACTGTGTGAGAAAGGACTAAATGCTACTTTTACCAAAACATTTCACCCAAAACAACCTCGGAGTGAGAATAAAAAAAATAAAAATAAAAAAAAAGCCGCCTTCTTGGAAAAACCTCAGCCAAAGTGCCGATGAGGGGATCTGTCTTCGGCTGATGTTTTCTCTGGCTCTCCTGGTCGGAACCACTCAGCCCTAAAACTCTGTCGTTGTGGTAATTCTGCTCTTTCTTCCGGCATTGAGGACCACTATTATGACTAGATGAGCTCTGCCACTTGCTGCTTTAAAGACAAGAGGCACCAAGCTTTTCTGCAGGAAGGAAAAATAACATGAACCAGAGGGAAAGAGCTGAAGTTTGAGTGTTTAGATTGAGAAGAAGTAGACACGGACACCACAGTGATGTTAAAGGATGTGTGCAACCGATCCTCGGCTCCCAGAACAACAAAGGTGGTGTCAAGACACTTCCATAAAGCCTTCTGGGTAAATGTTTGGTCTGCAGATTTATTGTAGGAGCCTCAGTCATGATTACATGGCGACATGTGTGAATGTTTCATCATCATCATCATCGTCATCATCACCATCATCATCATCATCATCACCGCCATCATCATCATTGTCATCATCATCATCATCATCATCATCATCACCATCATCATCATCATCACCGCCATCATCATCATCATCACCGCCATCATCATCATTGTCATCATCATCATCATCATCACCGCCATCATCATCATCACCATCATCATCATCACCATCATCATCATCATCACCGCCATCATCATCATTGTCATCATCAACATCATCACCGCCATCATCATCATCGTCGTCATCATCATCATCATCGTCATCATCGTCATCATCATCATTGTCATCATCATCATCATCATCGTCATCATCATCGTCATCATCATCATCATCATCACCGCCATCATCATCATCACCATCATCACCATCATCATCATCATCACCGCCATCATCATCATTGTCATCATCAACATCATCACCGCCATCATCATCATCGTCGTCATCATCATCATCGTCATCATCGTCATCATCATCATTGTCATCATCATCATCATCATCGTCATCATCATCGTCATCATCGTCATCATCGTCATCATCATCATCATCTAGGGCTGCAACAAACGATTATTTGGATAATCGATTAATCAGTCGGGGCCTCGACACGATTAATCGATTAATCGGATTACATGGGGAAATTTTTAAAAACTGCTAGGGAAACGTTATTTCTCTCCTTCCTTCACTTTATTTAACACAACATTATTAGAAAACAGTTCAATAGCAGAAAAACAACATGCCATCACCTAAATTGTCTTATAAGGTGTATAGACAGAGACCCTAAGCTACATCTATCTGTGACCTAAAATGCTTGGTCCAAGTTAAACAGCTTAAGGGCAATTCTCATCTGTTTTGTTTGATCTCATCTGTTAACATTTATTTTAAATGTAATTAAACATAGGCTGTGAATTAATCAAAATTGATCACTATTTCCAAAAATGACTGAAAAAATACCAAATAAAACAAAAGTAAATGAATGCCATCCTCCTTGCGATGATGCCCTGGGCAACTGCCATAAAGTCACATCAAGAAATGCTGCTGATCATTCCAATGATCCCAAATAGACTCACATTAGGCCACATGAAAGCAACTGAACCCAAAAATATATTAACCAGTATATAACTGCACTCTCACACAACACGCCTGCAGCAACAGTTAGGACTCCTCCCTCCCTT